>NW_026543108.1:0-55741 GCF_028750875.1 Macrosteles quadrilineatus | reverse complement strand
TACAAGGTGTACAAGTGTGTACAAATGTGTACAAGTGTGTACAGGGGTGTACAAGTTTGTACAAGGGTGTACAAGTTTTACAAGGTTGTACAAGTGTGTACAAGGTTGTACAAGTTGTGTACTGGGTTGTACAAGTGTGTACAAGATTGTATAAGTTTGTACAAGGTTGTACAAGTGTGTACAAGGGTGTACAAGTGTGTACAAATGTGTACAAGTGTGTACAGGGGTGTACAAGTTTGTACAAGGTGTACAAGTTTTACAAGGTTGTACAAGTGTGTACAAGGTTGTACAAGTTGTGTACAAGGTTATACATGTGTGTACAAGGGTGTACAAGTGTGTACAAGGATGTACAAGTTTGTACAAGGGTGTACAAGTGTGTACGATAAGTAAAAGTGTGTACAAGGGTGTACAAGGTTGTACAAGTGTGTACAAGTGTGTACGATAAGTAAAAGTGTGTACAAGGGTGTACAAGGTTGTACAAGTGTGTACAAGATTGTACAATTGTGTACAAGGCTGTACAAGTGTGTACAAGGTTGTACAAGGTTGTACAAGGATGTACAAGTTTGTACAAGGGTGTACAAGTGTGTACGATAAGTAAAAGTGTGTACAAGGGTGTACAGGTTTGTACAAGGTTGTACAAGGTTGTACAAGTGTGTACAAGGGGTGTACAAATGTGTACAAGGATGTAAAAGTTTGTACAAGTGTGTACAAGTTTGTACAAGGTTGTACAAGTGTGTACAAGGTTTTACAATTGTGTACAAGGTTGTACAAGTGTGTACAAGGTTGTACAAGTGTGTACAAGGTTGTACAAGTGTGTACAACTTGTACAAGTGTGTACAAGGTTGTACAAGTGTGTACAAGGTTGTACAAGTTTGTACAAGGTTGTACAAGTGTGTACAAGTTTGTACAAGTGTGTACAAGTTTGTACAAGGTTGTACAAATGTGTACAAGGGGTGTACAAAAGTGTACAAGGGTGCACAAGTTTGAACAAAGGTGTACAAGTGTGTACAAGCTTGTACAAGTGTGTACAAGCTTGTACAAGTGTGTATAAGGGTGTACAGGTTTGTACAAGGTTGTACAAGTGTGTACAAGGTTGTACAAGTGTGTACAAGGGTGTACAAGTGTGTACAAGGTTGTACAAGTGTGTACAAGGGTGTAAAATCGTGAACAAGGATGTACAAGTTTGTACAAGTTTGTACAAGTTGTACAAGTGTGTACAAGGATGTACAAGTTTGTACAAGGGTGTACAAGTGTGTACGATAAGTAAAAGTGTGTACAAGGGTGTACAAGGTTGTACAAGTGTGTACAAGGTTGTACAATTGTGTACAAGGCTGTACAACTGTGTACAAGGTTGTACAATTGTGTACAAGGATGTACAAGTGTGTACAATGTTGTACAAGTGTGTACAAGGTTGTACAAGTGTGTAAAAGTTTGTACAAGTGTGTACAAGTGTGTACGATGTGTAAAAGTTTGTACAAGGGTGTACAAGGTTGTACAAGTGTGTACAAGGTTGTACAATTGTGTACAAGGTTGTACAATTGTGTACAAGGCTGTACAAGTGTGTACAAGGTTGTACAATTTTGTACAAGGCTGTACAAGTGTGTACAAGGTTGTACAAGTGTGTACAAGGCTGTACAATTGTGTACAAGGTTGTACAAGTGTGTACAAGGTTGTACAAGTGTGTACAAGGTTGTACAATTGTGTACAAGGCTGTACAAGTGTGTACAAGGTTGTACAAGTGTGTACAAGGTTGTACAAGTGTGTACAAGGTTGTACAATTGTGTGTCAGGTTGTACAAGTGTGTACAAGGTTGTACAAGTGTGTACAAGGGTGTACAATCGTGTACAAGGATGTACAAGTTTGTACAAGTTTGTACAAGTTTGTACAAGGTTGTACAAGTGTGTACAAGGATGTACAAGTTTGTACAAGGGAGTACAAGTTTGTACAAGATTGTACAAGTGTGTACTGGGTTGTACAAGTTTGTACAAGATTGTATAAGTTTGTACAAGGTTGTACAAGTGTGTACAAGGGTGTACAAGTGTGTACAAATGTGTACAAGTTTTTACAAGGTTGTACAAGTGTGTACAAGGTTGTACAAGTTGTGTACAAGGTTGTACAAGTTGTGTACAAGGTTGTACATGTGTGTACAAGGGTGTACAAGTTTTTACAAGGCTGTACAAGTGTGTACAAGGTTGTACAAGGTTGTACAAGGCTGTACAAGTGTGTACAAGGTTGTACAAGGTTGTACAAGTGTGTACAAGGGTGTACAAGTTTTTACAAGGTTGTACAAGTGTGTACAAGGTTGTACAAGTGTGTACAAGGCTGTACAATTGTGTACAAGGTTGTACAAGTGTGTACAAGGTTGTACAAGTGTGTACAAGGTTGTACAATTGTGTACAAGGCTGTACAAGTGTGTACAAGGTTGTACAAGTGTGTACAAGGCTGTACAATTGTTTACAAGGTTGTACAAGTGTGTACAAGGTTGTACAAGTGTGTACAAGGTTGTACAATTGTGTACAAGGCTGTACAAGTTTGTTCAAGGTTGTACAAGTGTGTACAAGGTTGTACAAGTGTGTACAAGGGTGTACAATTGTGTACAAGGATGTTCAAGTGTGTACAAGGTTGTACAAGTGTGTACAAGGTTGTACAAGTGTGTACAAGGTTGTACAAGTTTGTACAAGGTTGTACAAGTGTGTACAAGTTTGTACAAGTGTGTACAAGCTTGTACAAGTGTGTACAAGGGTGTACAGGTTTGTACAAGGTTGTACAAGTGTGTACAAGGGTGTACAAGTATGTACAATAATGTACAAGTTTGTACAAGTGTGTACAAGTTTGTAAAAGGTTGTACAAGTGTGTACAAGGGTGTACAAGTGTGTACAAGGTTGTACAAGTGTGTACAAGCTTGTACAAGTGTGTACAAGGGTGTACAAGCTTGTACAAGTGTGTACAAGGGTGTACAAGTGTGTACAAGGTTGTACAAGTTTTTACATGGTTGTACAAGAATGTACATGGTTGTACAAGAATGTACAAGGTTGTACAAGTGTGTACAAGGTTGTACAAGTGTGTACAAGGTTGTACAAGTTTGTACAAGGTTGTACAAGTGTGTACAAGGTTGTACAAGTGTGTACAAGGTTGTACAAGTGTGTACAAGGTTGTACAAGTGTGTACAAGGTTGTACAAGTGTGTACAAGGTTGTACAAGTGTGTACAAGGTTGTACAAGTGTGTACAAGGTTGTACAAGTGTGTACAAGGCTGTACAATTGTGTACAAGGTTGTACAAGTGTGTACAAGGTTGTACAAGTGTGTACAAGGTTGTACAATTGTGTACAAGGCTGTACAAGTGTGTACAAGGTTGTACAAGTGTGTACAAGGCTGTACAAGTGTGTACAAGGCTGTACAATTGTGTACAAGGTTGTACAAGTGTGTACAAGGTTGTACAAGTGTGTACAAGGTTGTACAATTGTGTACAAGACTGTACAAGTGTGTACAAAGTTGTGCGAGTGTGTACAAGGTTGTACAAGTGTGTACAAGGTTGTACAATTGTGTACAAGGTTGTACAAGTGGTTACAAGGTTGTACAAGTGTGTACAAGGGTGTACAATCGTGTACAAGGATGTACAAGTTTGTACAAGATTGTACAAGTGTGTACTGGGTTGTACAAGTGTGTACAAGATTGTATAAGTTTGTACAAGGTTGTACAAGTGTGTACAAGGGTGTACAAGTGTGTACAAATGTGTACAAGTGTGTACAGGGGTGTACAAGTTTGTACAAGGGTGTACAAGTTTTACAAGGTTGTACAAGTGTGTACAAGGTTGTACAAGTTGTGTACTGGGTTGTACAAGTGTGTACAAGATTGTATAAGTTTGTACAAGGTTGTACAAGTGTGTACAAGGGTGTACAAGTGTGTACAAATGTGTACAAGTGTGTACAGGGGTGTACAAGTTTGTACAAGGGTGTACAAGTTTTACAAGGTTGTACAAGTGTGTACAAGGTTGTACAAGTTGTGTACAAGGTTATACATGTGTGTACAAGGGTGTACAAGTGTGTACAAGGATGTACAAGTTTGTACAAGGGTGTACAAGTGTGTACGATAAGTAAAAGTGTGTACAAGGGTGTACAAGGTTGTACAAGTGTGTACAAGTGTGTACGATAAGTAAAAGTGTGTACAAGGGTGTACAAGGTTGTACAAGTGTGTACAAGATTGTACAATTGTGTACAAGGCTGTACAAGTGTGTACAAGGTTGTACAAGGTTGTACAAGGATGTACAAGTTTGTACAAGGGTGTACAAGTGTGTACGATAAGTAAAAGTGTGTACAAGGGTGTACAGGTTTGTACAAGGTTGTACAAGGTTGTACAAGTGTGTACAAGGGTGTACAAATGTGTACAAGGATGTAAAAGTTTGTACAAGTGTGTACAAGTTTGTACAAGGTTGTACAAGTGTGTACAAGGTTTTACAATTGTGTACAAGGTTGTACAAGTGTGTACAAGGTTGTACAAGTGTGTACAAGGTTGTACAAGTGTGTACAACTTGTACAAGTGTGTACAAGGTTGTACAAGTGTGTACAAGGTTGTACAAGTTTGTACAAGGTTGTACAAGTGTGTACAAGTTTGTACAAGTGTGTACAAGTTTGTACAAGGTTGTACAAATGTGTACAAGGGTGTACAAAAGTGTACAAGGGTGCACAAGTTTGAACAAAGGTGTACAAGTGTGTACAAGCTTGTACAAGTGTGTACAAGCTTGTACAAGTGTGTATAAGGGTGTACAGGTTTGTACAAGGTTGTACAAGTGTGTACAAGGGTGTACAAGTGTGTACAAGGTTGTACAAGTGTGTACAAGCTTGTACAAGTGTGTACAAGGGTGTAAAGTGTGTACAAGGTTGTACAAGTTTTTACATGGTTGTACAAGTGTGTACAAGGTTGTACAAGTGTGTACAAGGTTGTACAAGTGTGTACAAGGTTGTACAAGTGTGTACAAGGTTGTACAAGTGTGTACAAGGTTGTACAAGTGTGTACAAGGTTGTACAAGTGTGTACAAGGTTGTACAAGTGTGTACAAGGTTGTACAAGTGTGTACAAGGTTGTACAAGTGTGTACAAGGTTGTACAAGTGTGTACAAGGTTGTACAAGTGTGTACAAGGGTGTACAAGTGTGTACAAGGTTGTACAAGTTTTTACAAGGTTGTACAAGTGTGCACAAGGGTGTAAAATCGTGAACAAGGATGTACAAGTTTGTACAAGTTTGTACAAGGTTGTACAAGTGTGTACAAGGATGTACAAGTTTGTACAAGGGTGTACAAGTGTGTACGATAAGTAAAAGTGTGTACAAGGGTGTACAAGGTTGTACAAGTGTGTACAAGGTTGTACAATTGTGTACAAGGCTGTACAACTGTGTACAAGGTTGTACAATTGTGTACAAGGATGTACAAGTGTGTACAAGGTTGTACAAGTGTGTACAAGGTTGTACAAGTGTGTAAAAGTTTGTACAAGTGTGTACAAGTGTGTACGATGTGTAAAAGTTTGTACAAGGGTGTACAAGGTTGTACAAGTGTGTACAAGGTTGCACAATTGCGTACAAGGCTGTACAATTTTGTACAAGGCTGTACAAGTGTGTACAAGGCTGTACAAGTGTGTACAAGGTTGTACAATTGTGTACAAGGCTGTACAATTGTGTACAAGGTTGTACAAGTGTGTACAAGGTTGTACAAGTGTGTACAAGGTTGTACAATTGTGTACAAGGCTGTACAAGTGTGTACAAGGTTGTACAAGTGTGTACAAGGTTGTACAAGTGTGTACAAGGTTGTACAATTGTGTGTCAGGTTGTACAAGTGTGTACAAGGTTGTACAAGTGTGTACAAGGGTGTACAATCGTGTACAAGGATGTACAAGTTTGTACAAGTTTGTACAAGTTTGTACAAGGTTGTACAAGTGTGTACAAGGATGTACAAGTTTGTACAAGGGAGTACAAGTTTGTACAAGATTGTACAAGTGTGTACTGGGTTGTACAAGTTTGTACAAGATTGTATAAGTTTGTACAAGGTTGTACAAGTGTGTACAAGGGTGTACAAGTGTGTACAAATGTGTACAAGTTTTACAAGGTTGTACAAGTGTGTACAAGGTTGTACAAGTTGTGTACAAGGTTGTACATGTGTGTACAAGGGTGTACAAGTTTTTACAAGGCTGTACAAGTGTGTACAAGGTTGTACAAGGTTGTACAAGGCTGTACAAGTGTGTACAAGGTTGTACAAGGTTGTACAAGTGTGTACAAGGGTGTACAAGTTTTTACAAGGTTGTACAAGTGTGTACAAGGTTGTACAAGTGTGTACAAGGCTGTACAATTGTGTACAAGGTTGTACAAGTGTGTACAAGGTTGTACAAGTGTGTACAAGGTTGTACAATTGTGTACAAGGCTGTACAAGTGTGTACAAGGTTGTACAAGTGTGTACAAGGCTGTACAATTGTTTACAAGGTTGTACAAGTGTGTACAAGGTTGTACAAGTGTGTACAAGGTTGTACAATTGTGTACAAGGCTGTACAAGTTTGTTCAAGGTTGTACAAGTGTGTACAAGGTTGTACAAGTGTGTACAAGGGTGTACAATTGTGTACAAGGATGTTCAAGTGTGTACAAGGTTGTACAAGTGTGTACAAGGATGTACAAGTTTGTACAAGGGCTGTACAAGTGTGTACGATGTGTAAAAGTTTGTACAAGGGTGTACAAGTTTGTACAAGTGTGTACAAGGTTGTACAATTGTGTACAAGGCTGTACAAGTGTGTACAAGGTTGTACAATTTTGTACAAGGCTGTACAAGTGTGTACAAGGTTGTACAATTTTGTACAAGGCTGTACAAGTGTGTACAAGGTTGTACAAGTGTGTACAAGGCTGTACAATTGTGTACAAGGTTGTACAAGTGTGTACAAGGTTGTACAAGTGTGTACAAGGTTGTACAATTGTGTTCAAGGCTGTACAAGTGTGTACAAGGTTGTACAAGTGTGTACAAGGTTGTACAAGTGTGTACAAGGTTGTACAATTGTGTACAAGGTTGTACAAGTGTGTACAAGGTTGTACAAGTGTGTACAAGGTTGTACAAGTGTGTACAAGCTTTTAAAAGTGTGTACAAGGGTGTACAAGTGTGTACAAGTTTGTACAAGTTTGTACAAGGTTGTACAAGTGTGTACAAGGTTATACAATTGTCTACAAGGTTGTACAAGTGTGTACAAGGTTGTACAAGTGTGTACAAGCTTTTACAAGTGTGTACAAGGGTGTACAAGTGTGTACAAGTTTGTACAAGTTTGTACAAGGTTGTACAAGTGTGTACAAGGTTGTACAAGTGTGTACAAGGTTGTACAAGTGTGTACAAGGTTGTACAAGTGTGTACAAGGTTGTACAAGTGTGTACAAGTTTTTAAATTGTGTACATGGGTGTACAATTGTGTACAAGGCTGTACAAGTGTGTACAAGGTTGTACAAGTGTGTACAAGGTTGTAACAGGGGGTACAAGGTTGTACAAGTGTGTACAAGGTTGTACAAGTGTGTACAAGGGTGTACAGGTTTGTACAATGTTGTACAAGTGTACAAGTTTGTACAAGGTTGTACAAGTGTGTACAAGGGTGTACAAGTGTGTACAAGGGTGCACAAGTGTGTACAAGGGTGTACAATCGTGTACAAGCTTGTACAAGTGTGTACAAGGGTGTACAGGTTTGTACAAGGTTGTACAAGTGTGTACAAGGGTGTACAAATGTGTACAAGGATGAAAAGGTTGTACAAGTTTGTACAAGTTTGTACAAGTTTGTACAAGTTTGTACAAGGTTGTACAAGTGTGTACAAGGTTGTACAAGTGTGTACAAGGTTGTACAAGTGTGTACAACTTGTACAAGTGTGTACAAGCTTGTACAAGTGTGTACAAGGTTGTACAAGTGTGTACAAGGTTGTACAAGTTTGTACAAGGTTGTACAAATGTGTACAAGTTTGTACAAGTGTGTACAAGTTTGTACAAGGTTGTACAAATGTGTACAAGGGTGTACAAAAATGTACAAGGGTGCACAAGTTTGAACAAGGGTGTACAAGTGTGTACAAGCTTGTACAAGTGTGTACAAGCTTGTACAAGTGTGTACAAGGGTGTACAGGTTTGTACAAGGTTGTACAAGTGTGTACAAGGGTGTACAAGTATGTACAATAATGTACAAGTTTGTACAAGTGTGTACAAGTTTGTAAAAGGTTGTACAAGTGTGTACAAGGGTGTACAAGTGTGTACAAGGTTGTACAAGTGTGTACAAGCTTGTACAAGTGTGTACAAGCTTGTACAAGTGTGTACAAGGGTGTACAAGTGTGTACAAGGTTGTACAAGTTTTTACATGGTTGTACAAGTGTGTACAAGGTTGTACAAGTGTGTACAAGGTTGTACAAGTTTGTACAAGGTTGTACAAGTGTGTACAAGGTTGTACAAGTGTGTACAAGGTTGTACAAGTTTGTACAAGGTTGTACAAGTGTGTACAAGGTTGTACAAGTGTGTACAAGGTTGTACAAGTGTGTACAAGGTTGTACAAGTGTGTACAAGGTTGTACAAGTGTGTACAAGGTTGTACAAGTGTGTACAAGGTTGTACAAGTTTTTACAAGGTTGTACAAGTGTGTACAAGGGTGTAAAATCGTGTACAAGGATGTAAAAGTTTGTACAAGTTTGTACAAGGTTGTACAAGTGTGTACAAGGATGTACAAGTTTGTACAAGGGTGTACAAGTGTGTACGATAAGTAAAAGTGTGTACAAGGGTGTACAAGGTTGTACAAGTGTGTACAAGGTTGTACAATTGTGTACAAGGCTGTACAAGTGTGTACAAGGTTGTACAATTGTGTACAAGGCTGTACAAGTGTGTACAAGATTGTACAAGTGTGTACAAGGTTGTACAAGTGTGTACAAGGATGTACAAGTTTGTACAAGGGTGTACAAGTGTGTACGATGTGTAAAAGTTTGTACAAGGGTGTACAAGGTTGTACAAGTGTGTACAAGGCTGTACAAGTGGGTACAAGATTGTACAAGTGTGTACAAGGTTGTACAAGTTTGTACAAGGATGTACAAGTTTGTACAAGGGTGTACAAGTGTGTACGATGTGTAAAAGTTTGTACAAGGGTGTACAAGGTTGTACAAGTGTGTACAAGGTTGTACAATTGTGTACAAGGCTGTACAAGTGTGTACAAGGTTGTACAATTTTGTACAAGGCTGTACAAGTGTGTACAAGGTTGTACAAGTGTGTACAAGGCTGTACAATTGTGTACAAGGTTGTACAAGTGTGTACAAGGTTGTACAAGTGTGTACAAGGTTGTACAATTGTGTACAAGGCTGTACAAGTGTGTACAAGGTTGTACAAGTGTGTACAAGGTTGTACAAGTGTGTACAAGGTTGTACAAATGTGTACAAGGTTGTACAATTGTGTATCAGGTTGTACAAGTGTGTACAAGGTTGTACAAGTGTGTACAAGGGTGTACAATCGTGTACAAGGATGTACAAGTTTGTACAAGTTTGTACAAGTTTGTACAAGTTTGTACAAGTTTGTACAAGTTTGTACAAGGTTGTACAAGTGTGTACAAGGATGTACAAGTTTGTACAAGGGTGCACAAGTGTGTACAAGGCTGTACAATCGTGTACAAGCTTGTACAAGTGTGTACAAGGGTGTACAGGTTTGTACAAGGTTGAACAAGGTTGTACAAGTGTGTACAAGGGTGTACAAATGTGTACAAGGATGTAAAAGTTTGTACAAGTGTGTACAAGTTTGTACAAGGTTGTACAAGTGTGTACAAGGTTTTACAATTGTGTACAAGGTTGTACAAGTGTGTACAAGGTTGTACAAGTGTGTACAAGGTTGTACAAGTGTGTACAACTTGTACAAGTGTGTACAAGCTTGTACAAGTGTGTACAAGGTTGTACAAGTTTGTACAAGGTTGTACAAGTGTGTACAAGTTTGTACAAGGTTGTACAAATGTGTACGATAAGTAAAAGTGTGTACAAAGGTGTACAAGGTTGTACAAGTGTGTACAAGGTTGTACAATTGTGTACAAGGCTGTACAAGTGTGTACAAGGTTGTACAATTGTGTACAAGGCTGTACAAGTGTGTACAAGATTGTACAAGTGTGTACAAGGTTGTACAAGTGTGTACAAGGATGTACAAGTTTGTACAAGGGTGTACAAGTGTGTACGATGTGTAAAAGTTTGTACAAGGGTGTACAAGGTTGTACAAGTGTGTACAAGGTTGTACAATTGTGTACAAGGCTGTACAAGTGTGTACAAGGTTGTACAATTTTGTACAAGGCTGTACAAGTGTGTACAAGTCTGTACAAGTGTGTACAAGGCTGTACAATTGTGTACAAGGTTGTACAAGTGTGTACAAGGTTGTACAAGTTTGTACAAGGGTGTACAAGTGTGTACGATGTGTAAAAGTTTGTACAAGGGTGTACAAGGTTGTACAAGTGTGTACAAGGTTGTACAATTGTGTACAAGGCTGTACAAGTGTGTACAAGGTTGTACAAGTGTGTACAAGGCTGTACAATTGTGTACAAGGTTGTACAAGTGTGTACAAGGTTGTACAAGTGTGTACAAGGTTGTACAATTGTGTACAAGGCTGTACAAGTGTGTACAAGGTTGTACAAGTGTGTACAAGGTTGTACAAGTGTGTACAAGGTTGTACAAGTGTGTACAAGGTTGTACAAGTGTGTACAAGGTTGTACAAGTGTGTACAAGGTTGTACAATTGTGTATCAGGTTGTACAAGTGTGTACAAGGTTTTACAAGTGTGTACAAGGGTGTACAATCGTGTACAAGGATGTACAAGTTTGTACAAGTTTGTACAAGTTTGTACAAGTTTGTACAAGGTTGTACAAGTGTGTACAAGGATGTACAAGTTTGTACAAGGGTGCACAAGTGTGTACAAGGGTGTACAATCGTGTACAAGCTTGTACAAGTGTGTACAAGGGTGTACAGGTTTGTACAAGGTTGTACAAGGTTGTACAAGTGTGTACAAGGGTGTACAAATGTGTACAAGGATGTAAAAGTTTGTACAAGGTTGTACAAGTGTGTACAAGGTTGTACAAGGCTGTACAAGTGTGTACAAGGTTGTACAAGGTTGTACAAGTGTGTACAAGGGTGTACAAGTTTTTACGAGGATGTACAAGTGTGTACAAGGTTGTACAAGTGTGTACAAGGCTGTACAATTGTGTACAAGGTTGTACAAGTGTGTACAAGGTTGTACAAGTGTGTACAAGGTTGTACAATTGTGTACAAGGCTGTACAAGTGTGTACAAGGTTGTACAAGTGTGTACAAGGCTGTACAATTGTGTACAAGGTTGTACAAGTGTGTACAAGGTTGTACAAGTGTGTACAAGGTTGTACAATTGTGTACAAGGCTGTACAAGTGTGTTCAAGGTTGTACAAGTGTGTACAAGGTTGTACAAGTGTGTACAAGGTTGTAAAATTGTGTACAAGGTTGTACAAGTGTGTACAAGGTTGTACAAGTGTGTACAAGGTTTTACAAGTGTGTACAAGGTTGTACAATTGTGTACAAGATTGTACAAGTGTGTACAAGGTTGTACAAGTGTGTACAAGGTTGTACAAGTGTGTACAAGGTTGTACAAGTGTGTACAAGGTTGTACAAGTGTGTACAAGGTTGTACAAGTGTGTACAAGGTTGTACAAGTGTGTACAAGGTTGTACAAGTGTGTACAAGGTTGTACAAGTGTGTACAAGCTTGTACAAGTGTGTACAAGCTTGTACAAGTGTGTACAAGGGTGTACAAGTGTGTACAAGGTTGTACAAGTTTTTACAAGGTTTTACAAGTGTGTACAAGGGTGTAAAATCGTGTACAAGGATGTACAAGTTTGTACAAGTTTGTACAAGGTTGTACAAGTGTGTACAAGGATGTACAAGTTTTTACAAGGGTGTACAAGTGTGTACGATAAGCAAAAGTGTGTACAAGAGTGTACAAGGTTGTACAAGTGTGTACAAGGTTGTACAATTGTGTACAAGGCTGTACAAGTGTGTACAAGGTTGTACAATTGTGTACAAGGCTGTACAAGTGTGTAAAAGGTTGTACAAGTGTGTACAAGGTTGTACAAGTGTGTACAAGGTTGTACAAGTGTGTACAAGGTTGTACAAGTGTGTACAAGGTTGTACAAGTGTGTACAAAGTTGTACAAGTGTGTACGAGGTTGTACAATTGTGTACAAGGTTGTACAAGTGTGTACAAGGTTGTACAATTGTGTACAAGGCTGTACAAGTGTGTACAAGGTTGTACAAGGTTGTACAAGTGTGTACAAGGGTGTACAAGTTTTTACAAGGTTGTACAAGTGTGTACAAGGTTGTACAAGTGTGTACAAGGCTGTACAATTGTGTACAAGGTTGTACAAGTGTGTACAAGGTTGTACAAGTGTGTACAAGGTTGTACAATTGTGTACAAGGCTGTACAAGTGTGTACAAGGTTGTACAAGTGTGTACAAGGCTGTACAATTGTGTACAAGGTTGTACAAGTGTGTACAAGGTTGTACAAGTGTGTACAAGGTTGTACAATTGTGTACAAGACTGTACAAGTGTGTACAAAGTTGTGCAAGTGTGTACAAGGTTGTACAAGTGTGTACAAGGTTGTACAATTGTGTACAAGGTTGTACAAGTGTGTACAAGGTTGTACAATTGTGTACAAGGTTGTACAAGTGTGTACAAGGTTGTACAAGTGTGTACAAGGGTGTACAATCGTGTACAAGGATGTACAAGTTTGTACAAGATTGTACAAGTGTGTACTGGGTTGTACAAGTGTGTACAAGATTGTATAAGTTTGTACAAGGTTGTACAAGTGTGTACAAGGGTGTACAAGTGTGTACAAATGTGTACAAGTGTGTACAGGGGTGTAAAAGTTTGTACAAGGGTGTACAAGTTTTACAAGGTTGTACAAGTGTGTACAAGGTTGTACAAGTTGTGTACTGGGTTGTACAAGTGTGTACAAGATTGTATAGGTTTGTACAAGGTTGTACAAGTGTGTATAAGGGTGTACAAGTGTGTACAAATGTGTACAAGTGTGTACAGGGGTGTACAAGTTTGTACAAGGGTGTACAAGTTTTACAAGGTTGTACAAGTGTGTACAAGGTTGTACAAGTTGTGTACAAGGTTATACATGTGTGTACAAGGGTGTACAAGTGTGTACAAGGTTGTACAAGTGTGTACAAGCTTGTACAAGTGTGTACAAGGGTGTACAAGTGTGTACAAGGTTGTACAAGTTTTTACAAGGTTGTACAAGTGTGTACAAGGGTGTAAAATCGTGTACAAGGATGTAAAAGTTTGTACAAGTTTGTACAAGGTTGTACAAGTGTGTACAAGGATGTACAAGTTTGTACAAGGGTGTACAAGTGTGTACGATAAGTAAAAGTGTGTACAAGGGTGTACAAGGTTGTACAAGTGTGTACAAGGTTGTACAATTGTGTACAAGGCTGTACAAGTGTGTACAAGGTTGTACAAGTTTGTACAAGGGTGTACAAGTGTGTACGATGTGTAAAAGTTTGTACAAGGGTGTACAAGGTTGTACAAGTGTGTACAAGGCTGTACAAGTGTGTACAAGATTGTACAAGTGTGTACAAGGTTGTACAAGTTTGTACAAGGATGTACAAGTTTGTACAAGGGTGTACAAGTGTGTACGATGTGTAAAAGTTTGTACAAGGGTGTACAAGGTTGTACAAGTGTGTACAAGGTTGTACAATTGTGTACAAGGCTGTACAAGTGTGTACAAGGTTGTACAATTTTGTACAAGGCTGTACAAGTGTGTACAAGGTTGTACAAGTGTGTACAAGGCTGTACAATTGTGTACAAGGTTGTACAAGTGTGTACAAGGTTGTACAAGTGTGTACAAGGTTGTACAATTGTGTACAAGGCTGTACAAGTGTGTACAAGGTTGTACAAGTGTGTACAAGGTTGTACAAGTGTGTACAAGGTTGTACAAGTGTGTACAAGGTTGTACAATTGTGTATCAGGTTGTACAAGTGTGTACAAGGTTGTACAAGTGTGTACAAGGGTGTACAATCGTGTACAAGGATGTACAAGTTTGTACAAGTTTGTACAAGTTTGTACAAGTTTGTACAAGTTTGTACAAGGTTGTACAAGTGTGTACAAGGATGTACAAGTTTGTACAAGGGTGCACAAGTGTGTACAAGGCTGTACAATCGTGTACAAGCTTGTACAAGTGTGTACAAGGGTGTACAGGTTTGTACAAGGTTGAACAAGGTTGTACAAGTGTGTACAAGGGTGTACAAATGTGTACAAGGATGTAAAAGTTTGTACAAGTGTGTACAAGTTTGTACAAGGTTGTACAAGTGTGTACAAGGTTTTACAATTGTGTACAAGGTTGTACAAGTGTGTACAAGGTTGTACAAGTGTGTACAAGGTTGTACAAGTGTGTACAACTTGTACAAGTGTGTACAAGCTTGTACAAGTGTGTACAAGGTTGTACAAGTTTGTACAAGGTTGTACAAGTGTGTACAAGTGTGTACAAGTTTGTACAAGGTTGTACAAATGTGTACGATAAGTAAAAGTGTGTACAAAGGTGTACAAGGTTGTACAAGTGTGTACAAGGTTGTACAATTGTGTACAAGGCTGTACAAGTGTGTACAAGGTTGTACAATTGTGTACAAGGCTGTACAAGTGTGTACAAGATTGTACAAGTGTGTACAAGGTTGTACAAGTGTGTACAAGGATGTACAAGTTTGTACAAGGGTGTACAAGTGTGTACGATGTGTAAAAGTTTGTACAAGGGTGTACAAGGTTGTACAAGTGTGTACAAGGTTGTACAATTGTGTACAAGGCTGTACAAGTGTGTACAAGGTTGTACAATTTTGTACAAGGCTGTACAAGTGTGTACAAGTCTGTACAAGTGTGTACAAGGCTGTACAATTGTGTACAAGGTTGTACAAGTGTGTACAAGGTTGTACAAGTTTGTACAAGGGTGTACAAGTGTGTACGATGTGTAAAAGTTTGTACAAGGGTGTACAAGGTTGTACAAGTGTGTACAAGGTTGTACAATTGTGTACAAGGCTGTACAAGTGTGTACAAGGTTGTACAAGTGTGTACAAGGCTGTACAATTGTGTACAAGGTTGTACAAGTGTGTACAAGGTTGTACAAGTGTGTACAAGGTTGTACAATTGTGTACAAGGCTGTACAAGTGTGTACAAGGTTGTACAAGTGTGTACAAGGTTGTACAAGTGTGTACAAGGTTGTACAAGTGTGTACAAGGTTGTACAAGTGTGTACAAGGTTGTACAAGTGTGTACAAGGTTGTACAATTGTGTATCAGGTTGTACAAGTGTGTACAAGGTTTTACAAGTGTGTACAAGGGTGTACAATCGTGTACAAGGATGTACAAGGTGTACAGGTTTGTACAAGGTTGTACAAGTGTGTACAAGGGTGTACAAGTGTGTACAAGGTTGTACAAGTGTGTACAAGCTTGTACAAGTGTGTACAAGGGTGTACAAGTGTGTACAAGGTTGTACAAGTTTTTACATGGTTGTACAAGTGTGTACAAGGTTGTACAAGTGTGTACAAGGTTGTACAAGTGTGTACAAGGTTGTACAAGTATGTACAAGGTTGTACAAGTGTGTACAAGGTTGTACAAGTGTGTACAAGGTTGTACAAGTGTGTACAAGGTTGTACAAGTGTGTACAAGGTTGTACAAGTGTGTACAAGGTTGTACAAGTGTGTACAAGGTTGTACAAGTGTGTACAAGGTTGTACAAGTGTGTACAAGGGTGTACAAGTGTGTACAAGGTTGTACAAGTTTTTACAAGGTTGTACAAGTGTGTACAAGGGTGTAAAATCGTGTACAAGGATGTACAAGTTTGTACAAGTTTGTACAAGGTTGTACAAGTGTGTACAAGGATGTACAAGTTTGTACAAGGGTGTACAAGTGTGTACGATAAGTAAAAGTGTGTACAAGGGTGTACAAGGTTGTACAAGTGTGTACAAGGTTGTACAATTGTGTACAAGGCTGTACAACTGTGTACAAGGTTGTACAATTGTGTACAAGGCTGTACAAGTGTGTACAAGGTTGTACAAGTGTGTACAAGGTTGTACAAGTGTGTACAAGGATGTACAAGTTTGTACAAGGGTGTACAAGTGTGTACGATGTGTAAAAGTTTGTACAAGGGTGTACAAGGTTGTACAAGTGTGTACAAGGTTGTACAATTGTGTACAAGGCTGTACAATTTTGTACAAGGCTGTACAAGTGTGTACAAGGCTGTACAAGTGTGTACAAGGTTGTACAATTGTGTACAAGGCTGTACAAGTGTGTACAAGGTTGTACAAGTGTGTACAAGGTTGTACAATTGTGTATCAGGTTGTACAAGTGTGTACAAGGTTGTACAAGTGTGTACAAGGGTGTACAATCGTGTACAAGGATGTACAAGTTTGTAAAAGTTTGTACAAGTTTGTACAAGTTTGTACAAGGTTGTACAAGTGTGTACAAGGATGTACAAGTTTGTACAAGGGTGCACAAGTGTGTACAAGGGTGTACAATCGTGTACAAGCTTGTACAAGTGTGTACAAGGGTGTACAGGTTTGTACAAGGTTGTACAAGGTTGTACAAGTGTGTACAATGGTGTACAAATGTGTACAAGGATGTAAAAGTTTGTACAATTGTGTACAAGTTTGTACAAGGTTGTACAAGTGTGTACAAGGTTGTACAATTGTGTACAAGGCTGTACAAGTGTGTACAAGGTTGTACAAGTGTGTACAAGGTTGTACAATTGTGTACAAGGTTGTACAAGTGTGTATCAGGTTGTACAAGTGTGTACAAGGTTGTACAAGTGTGTACAAGGGTGTACAATCGTGTACAAGGATGTACAAGTTTGTAAAAGTTTGTACAAGTTTGTACAAGTTTGTACAAGGTTGTACAAGTGTGTACAAGGATGTACAAGTTTGTACAAGGGTGCACAAGTGTGTACAAGGGTGTACAATCGTGTACAAGCTTGTACAAGTGTGTACAAGGGTGTACAGGTTTGTACAAGGTTGTACAAGGTTGTACAAGTGTGTACAAGGGTGTACAAATGTGTACAAGGTTGTACAAGTGTGTACAAGGTTGTACAAGTGTGTACAAGGTTGTACAAGTGTGTACAAGGTTGTACAAGTGTGTACAAGGTTGTACAAGTGTGTACAAGGTTGTACAAGTGTGTACAAGGGTGTACAAGTGTGTACAAGGTTGTACAAGTTTTTACAAGGTTGTACAAGTGTGTACAAGGGTGTAAAATCGTGTACAAGGATGTACAAGTTTGTACAAGTTTGTACAAGGTTGTACAAGTGTGTACAAGGATGTACAAGTGTGTACAAGGATGTACAAGTTTGTACAAGGGTGTACAAGTGTGTACGATAAGTAAAAGTGTGTACAAGGGTGTACAAGGTTGTACAAGTGTGTACAAGGTTGTACAATTGTGTACAAGGCTGTACAACTGTGTACAAGGTTGTACAATTGTGTACAAGGCTGTACAAGTGTGTACAAGGTTGTACAAGTGTGTACAAGGTTGTACAAGTGTGTACAAGGATGTACAAGTTTGTACAAGGGTGTACAAGTGTGTACGATGTGTAAAAGTTTGTACAAGGGTGTACAAGGTTGTACAAGTGTGTACAAGGTTGTACAAATGTGTACAAGGCTGTACAATTTTGTACAAGGCTGTACAAGTGTGTACAAGGCTGTACAAGTGTGTACAAGGTTGTACAATTGTGTACAAGGCTGTACAATTGTGTACAAGGTTGTACAAGTGTAAACAAGGTTGTACAAGTGTGTACAAGGTTGTACAATTGTGTACAAGGCTGTACAAGTGTGTACAAGGTTGTACAAGTGTGTACAAGGTTGTACAAGTGTGTACAAGGTTGTACAATAGTGTGTCAGGTTGTACAAGTGTGTACAAGGTTGTACAAGTGTGTACAAGGGTGTACAATCGTGTACAAGGATGTACAAGTTTGTACAAGTTTGTACAAGGTTGTACAAGTGTGTACAAGGATGTACAAGTTTGTACAAGGGAGTACAAGTTTGTACAAGATTGTACAAGTGTGTACTGGGTTGTACAAGTGTGTACAAGATTGTATAAGTTTGTACAAGGTTGTACAAGTGTGTACAAGGGTGTACAAGTGTGTACAAATGTGTACAAGTTTTACAAGGTTGTACAAGTGTGTACAAGGTTGTACAAGTTGTGTACAAGGTTGTACATGTGTGTACAAGGGTGTACAAGTTTTTACAAGGCTGTACAAGTGTGTACAAGGTTGTACAAGGTTGTACAAGGCTGTACAAGTGTGTACAAGGTTGTACAAGGTTGTACAAGTGTGTACAAGGGTGTACAAGTTTTTACAAGGTTGTACAAGTGTGTACAAGGTTGTACAAGTGTGTACAAGGCTGTACAATTGTGTACAAGGTTGTACAATTGTGTACAAGGCTGTACAAGTGTGTACAAGGTTGTACAAGTTTGTACAAGGGTGTACAAGTGTGTACGATGTGTAATAGTTTGTACAAGGGTGTACAAGGTTGTACAAGTGTGTACAAGGTTGTACAATTGTGTACAAGGCTGTACAATTTTGTACAAGGCTGTACAAGTGTGTACAAGGCTGTACAAGTGTGTACAAGGTTGTACAATTGTGTACAAGGCTGTACAAGTGTGTACAAGGTTGTACAAGTGTGTACAAGGTTGTACAATTGTGTATCAGGTTGTACAAGTGTGTACAAGGTTGTACAAGTGTGTACAAGGGTGTACAATCGTGTACAAGGATGTACAAGTTTGTAAAAGTTTGTACAAGTTTGTACAAGTTTGTACAAGGTTGTACAAGTGTGTACAAGGATGTACAAGTTTGTACAAGGGTGCACAAGTGTGTACAAGGGTGTACAATCGTGTACAAGCTTGTACAAGTGTGTACAAGGGTGTACAGGTTTGTACAAGGTTGTACAAGGTTGTACAAGTGTGTACAATAGTGTACAAATGTGTACAAGGATGTAAAAGTTTGTACAAGTGTGTACAAGTTTGTACAAGGTTGTACAAGTGTGTACAAGGTTGTACAATTGTGTACAAGGCTGTACAAGTGTGTACAAGGTTGTACAAGTGTGTACAAGGTTGTACAAGTGTGTACAAGGTTGTACAAGTGTGTATCAGGTTGTACAAGTGTGTACAAGGTTGTACAAGTGTGTACAAGGTTGTACAAGTGTGTACAAGGTTGTACAAGTGTGTACAAGGTTGTACAAGTGTGTATCAGGTTGTACAAGTGTGTACAAGGATGTACAAGTGTGTACAAGGTTGTACAAGTGTGTACAAGGATGTACAAGTTTGTACAAGGTTGTACAAGTGTGTACAAGGATGTACAAGTTTGTACAAGGGTGCACAAGTGTGTACAAGGGTGAACAATCGTGTACAAGCTTGTACAAGTGTGTACAAGGGTGTACAGGTTTGTACAAGGTTGTACAAGGTTGTACAAGTGTGTACAAGGGTGTACAAATGTGTACAAGGTTGTACAAGTGTGTACAAGGTTGTACAAGTGTGTACAAGGTTGTACAAGTGTGTACAAGGTTGTACAAGTGTGTACAAGGTTGTACAAGTGTGTACAAGGTTGTACAAGTGTGTACAAGGGTGTACAAGTGTGTACAAGGTTGTACAATTTTTTACAAGGTTGTACAAGTGTGTACAAGGGTGTAAAATCGTGTACAAGGATGTACAAGTTTGTACAAGTTTGTACAAGGTTGTACAAGTGTGTACAAGGATGTACAAGTTTGTACAAGGGTGTACAAGTGTGTACGATAAGTAAAAGTGTGTACAAGGGTGTACAAGGTTGTACAAGTGTGTACAAGGTTGTACAATTGTGTACAAGGCTGTACAACTGTGTACAAGGTTGTACAATTGTGTACAAGGCTGTACAAGTGTGTACAAGGTTGTACAAGTGTGTACAAGGTTGTACAAGTGTGTACAAGGATGTACAAGTTTGTACAAGGGTGTACAAGTGTGTACGATGTGTAAAAGTTTGTACAAGGGTGTACAAGGTTGTACAAGTGTGTACAAGGTTGTACAAATGTGTACAAGGCTGTACAATTTTGTACAAGGCTGTACAAGTGTGTACAAGGCTGTACAAGTGTGTACAAGGTTGTACAATTGTGTACAAGGCTGTACAATTGTGTACAAGGTTGTACAAGTGTAAACAAGGTTGTACAAGTGTGTACAAGGTTGTACAATTGTGTACAAGGCTGTACAAGTGTGTACAAGGTTGTACAAGTGTGTACAAGGTTGGACAAGTGTGTACAAGGTTGTACAATAGTGTGTCAGGTTGTACAAGTGTGTACAAGGTTGTACAAGTGTGTACAAGGGTGTACAATCGTGTACAAGGATGTACAAGTTTGTACAAGTTTGTACAAGTTTGTACAAGGTTGTACAAGTGTGTACAAGGATGTACAAGTTTGTACAAGGGAGTACAAGTTTGTACAAGATTGTACAAGTGTGTACTGGGTTGTACAAGTGTGTACAAGATTGTATAAGTTTGTACAAGGTTGTACAAGTGTGTACAAGGGTGTACAAGTGTGTACAAATGTGTACAAGTTTTACAAGGTTGTACAAGTGTGTACAAGGTTGTACAAGTTGTGTACAAGGTTGTACATGTGTGTACAAGGGTGTACAAGTTTTTACAAGGCTGTACAAGTGTGTACAAGGTTGTACAAGGTTGTACAAGGCTGTACAAGTGTGTACAAGGTTGTACAAGGTTGTACAAGTGTGTACAAGGGTGTACAAGTATGTACAATAATGTACAAGTTTGTACAAGTGTGTACAAGTTTGTAAAAGGTTGTACAAGTGTGTACAAGGGTGTACAAGTGTGTACAAGGTTGTACAAGTGTGTACAAGCTTGTACAAGTGTGTACAAGGGTGTACAAGTGTGTACAAGGTTGTACAAGTTTTTACATGGTTGTACAAGTGTGTACAAGGTTGTACAAGTGTGTACAAGGTTGTACAAGTGTGTACAAGGTTGTACAAGTGTGTACAAGGTTGTACAAGTGTGTACAAGGTTGTACAAGTGTGTACAAGGTTGTACAAGTGTGTAAAAGGTTGTACAAGTGTGTACAAGGTTGTACAAGTGTGTACAAGGTTGTACAAGTGTGTACAAGGTTGTACAAGTGTGTACAAGGTTGTACAAGTGTGTACAAGGTTGTACAAGTGTGTACAAGGTTGTACAAGTGTGTACAAGGGTGTAAAATCGTGTACAAGGATGTACAAGTTTGTACAAGTTTGTACAAGGTTGTACAAGTGTGTACAAGGATGTACAAGTTTGTACAAGGGTGTACAAGTGTGTACGATAAGTAAAAGTGTGTTCAAGGGTGTACAAGGTTGTACAAGTGTGTACAAGGTTTTACAATTGTGTACAAGGCTGTACAAGTGTGTACAAGGTTGTACAAGTGTGTACAAGGTTGTACAATTGTGTACAAGGCTGTACAAGTGTGTACAAGGTTGTACAAGTGTGTACAAGGCTGTACTATTGTGTACAAGGTTGTACAAGTGTGTACAAGGTTGTACAAGTGTGTACAAGGTTGTACAATTGTGTACAAGGCTGTACAAGTGTGTTCAAGGTTGTAATAGTGTGTACAAGGTTGTACAAGTGTGTACAAGGGTGTACAATTGTGTACAAGGATGTACAAGTGTGTACAAGGTTGTACAAGTGTGTACAAGGATGTACAAGTTTGTACAAGGGCTGTACAAGTGTGTACGATGTGTAAAAGTTTGTACAAGGGTGTACAAGTTTGTACAAGTGTGTACAAGGTTGTACAATTGTGTACAAGGCTGTACAAGTGTGTACAAGGTTGTACAATTTTGTACAAGGCTGTACAAGTGTGTACAAGGATGTACAAGTGTGTACAAGGCTGTACAATTGTGTACAAGGTTGTACAAGTTTGTACAAGGGTGTACAAGTGTGTACGATAAGTAAAAGTGTGTACAAGGGTGTACAAGGTTGTACAAGTGTGTACAAGGGTGTACAAGGTTGTACAAGTGTGTACAAGGTTGTACAATTGTGTACAAGGCTGTACAAGTGTGTACAAGGTTGTACAATTGTGTACAAGGTTGTACAATTGTGTACAAGGCTGTACAAGTGTGTAAAAGGTTGTACAAGTGTGTACAAGGTTGTACAAGTGTGTACAAGGTTGTACAAGTGTGTACAAGGTTGTACAAGTGTGTACAAGGTTGTACAAGTGTGTACAAGGTTGTAAAAGTGTGTACGAGGTTGTACAATTGTGTACAAGGTTGTACAAGAGTGTACAAGTATGTACAATTGTGTACAAGGCTGTACAAGTGTGTACAAGGTTGTACAAGGTTGTACAAGTGTGTACAAGGGTGTACAAGTTTTTACAAGGTTGTACAAGTGTGTACAAGGTTGTACAAGTGTGTACAAGGCTGTACAATTGTGTACAAGGTTGTACAAGTGTGTACAAGGTTGTACAAGTGTGTAAAAGGTTGTACAATTGTGTACAAGGCTGTACAAGTGTGTACAAGGTTGTACAAGTGTGTACAAGGCTGTACAATTGTGTACAAGGTTGTACAAGTGTGTACAAGGTTTTACAAGTGTGTACAAGGTTGTACAATTGTGTACAAGACTGTACAAGTGTGTACAAAGTTGTGCAAGTGTGTACAAGGTTGTACAAGTGTGTACAAGGTTGTACAATTGTGTACAAGGTTGTACAAGTGTGTACAAGGTTGTACAAGTGTGTACAAGGGTGTACAATCGTGTACAAGGATGTACAAGTTTGTACAAGATTGTACAAGTGTGTACTGGGTTGTACAAGTGTGTACAAGATTGTATAAGTTTGTACAAGGTTGTACAAGTGTGTACAAGGGTGTACAAGTGTGTACAAATGTGTACAAGTGTGTTCAGGGGTGTACAAGTTTGTACAAGGGTGTACAAGTTTTACAAGGTTGTACAAGTGTGTACAAGGTTGTACAAGTTGTGTACTGGGTTGTACAAGTGTGTACAAGATTGTATAAGTTTGTACAAGGTTGTACAAGTGTGTACAAGGGTGTACAAGTGTGTACAAATGTGTACAAGTGTAAACAGGGGTGTACAAGTTTGTACAAGGGTGTACAAGTTTTACAAGGTTGTACAAGTGTGTACAATGTTGTACAAGTTGTGTACAAGGTTGTACATGTGTGTACAAGGGTGTACAAGTGTGTACAAGGTTGTACAAGTGTGTACAAGCTTGTACAAGTGTGTACAAGGGTGTACAAGTGTGTACAAGATTGTACAAGTTTTTACAAGGTTGTACAAACGTGTACAAGGGTGTAAAATCGTGTACAAGGATGTACAAGTTTGTACAAGTTTGTACAAGGTTGTACAAGTGTGTACAAGGATGTACAAGTTTGTACAAGGGTGTACAAGTGTGTACGATAAGTAAAAGTGTGTACAAGGGTGTACAAGGTTGTACAAGTGTGTACAAGGTTGTACAATTGTGTACAAGGCTGTACAAGTGTGTACAAGGTTGTACAATTGTGTACAAGGCTGTACAAGTGTGTACAAGATTGTACAAGTGTGTACAAGGTTGTACAAGTGTGTACAAGGATGTACAAGTTTGTACAAGGGTGTACAAGTGTGTACGATGTGTAAAAGTTTGTACAAGGGTGTACAAGGTTGTACAAGTGTGTACAAGGTTGTACAATTGTGTACAAGGCTGTACAAGTGTACAGCCAATACGATATTTCACAAACTGCATGTGTGTACAAGGTTGTACAATTGTGTACAAGGCTGTACAAGTGTGTACAAGGTTGTACAAGTGTGTACAAGGTTGTACAAGTGTGTACAAGGTTGTACAAGTGTGTACAAGGTTGTACAAGTGTGTACAAGGTTGTACAATTGTGTTTCAGGTTGTACAAGTGTGTACAAGGTTGTACAAGTGTGTACAAGGGTGAACAATCGTGTACAAGGATGTACAAGTTTGTACAAGTTTGTACAAGGTTGTACAAGTGTGTACATGGATGTACAAGTTTGTACAAGGGTGCACAAGTGTGTACAAGGGTGTACAATCGTGTACAAGCTTGTACAAGTGTGTACAAGGGTGTACAGGTTTGTACAAGGTTGTACAAGGTTGTACAAGTGTGTACAAGGGTGTACAAATGTGTACAAGGATGTAAAAGTTTGTACAAGTGTGTACAAGTTTGTACAAGGTTGTACAAGTGTGTACAAGGTTTTACAATTGTGTACAAGGTTGTACAAGTTTGTACAAGGGAGTACAAGTTTGTACAAGATTGTACAAGTGTGTACTGGGCTGTACAAGTGTGTACAAGATTGTATAAGTTTGTACAAGGTTGTACAAGTGTGTACAAGGGTGTACAAGTGTGTACAAATGTGTACAAGTTTTACAAGGTTGTACAAGTGTGTACAAGGTTGTACAAGTTGTGTACAAGGTTGTACATGTGTGTACAAGGGTGTACAAGTTTTTACAAGGCTCTACAAGTGTGTACAAGGTTGTACAAGGCTGTACAAGTGTGTACAAGGTTGTACAAGGTTGTACAAGTGTGTACAAAGGTGTACAAGTTTTTACGAGGATGTACAAGTGTGTACAAGGTTGTACAAGTGTGTACAAGGCTGTACAATTGTGTACAAGGTTGTACAAGTGTGTACAAGGTTGTACAAGTGTGTACAAGGTTGTACAATTGTGTACAAGGCTGTACAAGTGTGTACAAGGTTGTACAAGTGTGTACAAGGCTGTACAGGCTGTACAAGTGTGTACAAGGGTGTAAAATCGTGTACAAGGATGTACAAGTTTGTACAAGTTTGTACAAGGTTGTACAAGTGTGTATAAGGATGTACAAGTTTGTACAAGGGTGTACAAGTGTGTACGATAAGTAAAAGTGTGTACAAGGGTGTACAAGGTTGTACAAGTGTGTACAAGGTTTTACAATTGTGTACAAGGCTGTACAAGTGTGTACAAGGTTGTACAATTGTGTACAAGGCTGTACAAGTGTGTACAAGGTTGTACAAGTGTGTACAAGGTTGTACAAGTGTGTACAAGGTTGTACAAGTGTGTACAAGGTTGTACAATTGTGTAAAAGGTTGTACAAGTGTGTAAAAGGTTGTACAAGTGTGTACAAGGTTGTACAAGTGTGTACAAGGTTGTACAAGTGTGTACAAGGTTGTACAAGTGTGTACAAGGTTGTACAAGTGTGTACAATGTTGTACAAGTGTGTACAAGGTTGTACAAGTGTGTACAAGGTTGTACAAGTGTGTACAACCTTGTACAAGTGTGTACAAGCTTGTACAAGTGTGTACAAGCTTGTACAAGTGTGTACAAGGGTGTACAAGTGTGTACAAGGGTGTACAAGTGTGTACAAGGTTGTACAAGTTTTTACAAGGTTGTACAAGTGTGTACAAGGGTGTAAAATCGTGTACAAGGATGTACAAGTTTGTACAAGTTTGTACAAGGTTGTACAAGTGTGTACAAGGATGTACAAGTTTGTACAAGGTTGTACAAGTGTGTACGATAAGTAAAAGTGTGTACAAGGGTGTACAAGGTTGTACAAGTGTGTACAAGGTTTTACAATTGTGTACAAGGCTGTACAAGTGTGTACAAGGTTGTACAATTGTGTACAAGGCTGTACAAGTGTGTACAAGGTTGTACAAGTGTGTACAAGGTTGTACAAGTGTGTACAAGGTTGTACAAGTGTGTACAAGGTTGTACAAGTGTGTACAAGGTTGTACAAGTGTGTACAAGGTTGTACAAGTGTGTACAAGGTTGTACAAGTGTGTACATGGATGTACAAGTTTGTACAAGGGTGCACAAGTGTGTACAAGGGTGTACAATCGTGTACAAGCTTGTACAAGTGTGTACAAGGGTGTACAGGTTTGTACAAGGTTGTACAAGGTTGTACAAGTGTGTACAAGGGTGTACAAATGTGTACAAGGATGTAAAAGTTTGTACAAGTGTGTACAAGTTTGTACAAGGTTGTACAAGTGTGTACAAGGTTTTACAATTGTGTACAAGGTTGTACAAGTTTGTACAAGGGAGTACAAGTTTGTACAAGATTGTACAAGTGTGTACTGGGCTGTACAAGTGTGTACAAGATTGTATAAGTTTGTACAAGGTTGTACAAGTGTGTACAAGGGTGTACAAGTGTGTACAAATGTGTACAAGTTTTACAAGGTTGTACAAGTGTGTACAAGGTTGTACAAGTTGTGTACAAGGTTGTACATGTGTGTACAAGGGTGTACAAGTTTTTACAAGGCTCTACAAGTGTGTACAAGGTTGTACAAGGCTGTACAAGTGTGTACAAGGTTGTACAAGGTTGTACAAGTGTGTACAAAGGTGTACAAGTTTTTACGAGGATGTACAAGTGTGTACAAGGTTGTACAAGTGTGTACAAGGCTGTACAATTGTGTACAAGGTTGTACAAGTGTGTACAAGGTTGTACAAGTGTGTACAAGGTTGTACAATTGTGTACAAGGCTGTACAAGTGTGTACAAGGTTGTACAAGTGTGTACAAGGCTGTACAATTGTGTACAAGGTTGTACAAGTGTGTACAAGGTTGTACAATTGTGTACAAGGCTGTACAATTGTGTACAAGGCTGTACAAGTGTGTTCAAGGTTGTACAAGTGTGTACAAGGTTGTACAAGTGTGTACAAGGTTGTACAATTGTGTACAAGGTTGTACAAGTGTGTACAAGGTTGTACAAGTGTGTACAAGGTTGTACAAGTGTGTACAAGGTTGTACAAGTGTGTACAAGGTTGTACAAGTGTGTACAAGGTTGTACAAGTGTGTACAAGGTTGTACAAGTGTGTACAAGGTTGTACAAGTGTGTACAAGCTTGTACAAGTGTGTACAAGCTTGTACAAGTGTGTACAAGCTTGTACAAGTGTGTACAAGCTTGTACAAGTGTGTACAAGGGTGTACAAGTGTGTACAAGGTTGTACAAGTTTTTACAAGGTTGTACAAGTGTGTACAAGGGTGTAAAATCGTGTACAAGGATGTACAAGTTTGTACAAGTTTGTACAAGGTTGTACAAGTGTGTATAAGGATGTACAAGTTTGTACAAGGGTGTACAAGTGTGTACGATAAGTAAAAGTGTGTACAAGGGTGTACAAGGTTGTACAAGTGTGTACAAGGTTTTACAATTGTGTACAAGGCTGTACAAGTGTGTACAAGGTTGTACAATTGTGTACAAGGCTGTACAAGTGTGTACAAGGTTGTACAAGTGTGTACAAGGTTGTACAAGTGTGTACAAGGTTGTACAAGTGTGTACAAGGTTGTACAATTGTGTAAAAGGTTGTACAAGTGTGTAAAAGGTTGTACAAGTGTGTACAAGGTTGTACAAGTGTGTACAAGGTTGTACAAGTGTGTACAAGGTTGTACAAGTGTGTACAAGGTTGTACAAGTGTGTACAATGTTGTACAAGTGTGTACAAGGTTGTACAAGTGTGTACAAGGTTGTACAAGTGTGTACAACCTTGTACAAGTGTGTACAAGCTTGTACAAGTGTGTACAAGCTTGTACAAGTGTGTACAAGGGTGTACAAGTGTGTACAAGGGTGTACAAGTGTGTACAAGGTTGTACAAGTTTTTACAAGGTTGTACAAGTGTGTACAAGGGTGTAAAATCGTGTACAAGGATGTACAAGTTTGTACAAGTTTGTACAAGGTTGTACAAGTGTGTACAAGGATGTACAAGTTTGTACAAGGTTGTACAAGTGTGTACGATAAGTAAAAGTGTGTACAAGGGTGTACAAGGTTGTACAAGTGTGTACAAGGTTTTACAATTGTGTACAAGGCTGTACAAGTGTGTACAAGGTTGTACAATTGTGTACAAGGCTGTACAAGTGTGTACAAGGTTGTACAAGTGTGTACAAGGTTGTACAAGTGTGTACAAGGTTGTACAAGTGTGTACAAGGTTGTACAAGTGTGTACAAGGTTGTACAAGTGTGTACAAGGTTGTACAAGTGTGTACAAGGTTGTACAAGTGTGTACAAGGTTGTACAAGTTTGTACAAGGTTGTACAAGTGTGTACATGGTTGTACAAGTGTGTACAAGCTTGTACAAGTGTGTACAAGGGTGTACAAGTGTGTACAAGGTTGTACAAGTTTTTACAAGGTTGTACAAGTGTGTACAAGGGTGTAAAATCGTGTACAAGGATGTACAAGTTTGTACAAGGTTGTACAAGTGTGTACAAGGATGTACAAGTTTGTACAAGGGTGTACAAGTGTGTACGATAAGTAAAAGTGTGTACAAGGGTGTACAAGGTTGTACAAGTGTGTACAAGGTTGTACAATTGTGTACAAGGCTGTACAAGTGTGTACAAGGTTGTACAATTGTGTACAAGGCTGTACAAGTGTGTAAAAGGTTGTACAAGTGTGTACAAGGTTGTACAAGTGTGTACAAGGTTGTACAAGTGTGTACAAGGTTGTACAAGTGTGTACAAGGTTGTATAAGTGTGTACGAGGTTGTACAATTGTGTACAAGGTTGTACAAGTGTGTACAAGTATGTACAATTGTGTACAAGGCTGTACAAGTGTGTACAAGGTTGTACAAGGTTGTACAAGTGTGTACAAGGGTGTACAAGTTTTTACAAGGTTGTACAAGTGTGTACAAGGTTGTACAAGTGTGTACAAGGCTGTACAATTGTGTACAAGGTTGTACAAGTGTGTACAAGGTTGTACAAGTGTGTACAAGGTTGTACAATTGTGTACAAGGCTGTACAAGTGTGTACAAGGTTGTACAAGTGTGTACAAGGCTGTACAATTGTGTACAAGGTTGTACAAGTGTGTACAAGGTTGTACAAGTGTGTACAAGGTTGTACAATTGTGTACAAGACTGTACAAGTGTGTACAAAGTTGTGCAAGTGTAAACAAGGTTGTACAAGTGTGTACAAGGTTGTACAATTGTGTACAAGGTTGTACAAGTGTGTACAAGGTTGTACAAGTGTGTACAAGGGTGTACAATCGTGTACAAGGATGTACAAGTTTGTACAAGATTGTACAAGTGTGTACTGGGTTGTACAAGTGTGTACAAGATTGTATAAGTTTGTACAAGGTTGTACAAGTGTGTACAAGGGTGTACAAGTGTGTACAAATGTGTACAAGTGTGTACAGGGGTGTACAAGTTTGTACAAGGGTGTACAAGTTTTACAAGGTTGTACAAGTGTGTACAAGGTTGTACAAGTTGTGTACTGGGTTGTACAAGTGTGTACAAGATTGTATAAGTTTGTACAAGGTTGTACAAGTGTGTACAAGGGTGTACAAGTGTGTACAAATGTGTACAAGTGTGTACAGGGGTGTACAAGTTTGTACAAGGGTGTACAAGTTTTACAAGGTTGTACAAGTGTGTACAAGGTTGTACAAGTTGTGTACAAGGTTGTACATGTGTGTACAAGGGTGTACAAGTGTGTACAAGGTTGTACAAGTGTGTACAAGCTTGGACAAGTGTGTACAAGGGTGTACAAGTGTGTACAAGGTTGTACAAGTTTTTACAAGGTTGTACAAGTGTGTACAAGGGTGTAAAATCGTGTACAAGGATGTACAAGTTTGTACAAGTTTGTACAAGGTTGTACAAGTGTGTACAAGGATGTACAAGTTTGTACAAGGGTGTACAAGTGTGTACGATAAGTAAAAGTGTGTACAAGTGTGTACAAGGTTGTACAATTGTGTACAAGGCTGTACAAGTGTGTACAAGGATGTACAAGTTTGTACAAGGGTGTACAAGTGTGTACGATGTGTAAAAGTTTGTACAAGGGTGTACAAGGTTGTACAAGTGTGTACAAGGTTGTACAATTGTGTACAAGGCTGTACAAGTGTGTACAAGGTTGTACAATTTTGTACAAGGCTGTACAAGTGTGTACAAGGTTGTACAAGTGTGTACAATGCTGTACAAGTGTGTACAATGCTGTACAATTGTGTACAAGGTTGTACAAGTGTGTACAAGGTTGTACAAGTGTGTACAAGGTTGTACAATTGTGTACAAGGCTGTACAAGTGTGTACAAGGCTGTACAAGTGTGTACAAGGTTGTACAAGTGTGTACAAGGTTGTACAAGTGTGTACAAGGTTGTACAAGTGTGTACAAGGTTGTACAAGTGTGTACAAGGTTGTACAATTGTGTTTTTTAGGTTGTACAAGTGTGTACAAGGTTGTACAAGTGTGTACAAGGGTGAACAATCGTGTACAAGGATGTACAAGTTTGTACAAGTTTGTACAAGTTTGTACAAGGTTGTACAAGTGTGTACAAGGATGTACAAGTTTGTACAAGGGTGCACAAGTGTGTACAAGGGTGTACAATCGTGTACAAGCTTGTACAAGTGTGTACAAGGGTGTACAGGTTTGTACAAGGTTGTACAAGGTTGTACAAGTGTGTACAAGGGTGTACAAATGTGTACAAGGATGTAAAAGTTTGTACAAGTGTGTACAAGTTTGTACAAGGTTGTACAAGTGTGTACAAGGTTTTACAATTGTGTACAAGGTTGTACAAGTTTGTACAAGGGAGTACAAGTTTGTACAAGATTGTACAAGTGTGTACTGGGTTGTACAAGTGTGTACAAGATTGTATAAGTTTGTACAAGGTTGTACAAGTGTGTACAAGGGTGTACAAGTGTGTACAAATGTGTACAAGTTTTACAAGGTTGTACAAGTGTGTACAAGGTTGTACAAGTTGTGTACAAGGTTGTACATGTGTGTACAAGGGTGTACAAGTTTTTACAAGGCTCTACAAGTGTGTACAAGGTTGTACAAGGCTGTACAAGTGTGTACAAGGTTGTACAAGGTTGTACAAGTGTGTACAAAGGTGTACAAGTTTTTACGAGGATGTACAAGTGTGTACAAGGTTGTACAAGTATGTACAAGGCTGTACAATTGTGTACAAGGTTGTACAAGTGTGTACAAGGTTGTACAAGTGTGTACAAGGTTGTACAATTGTGTACAAGGCTGTACAAGTGTGTACAAGGTTGTACAAGTGTGTACAAGGCTGTACAATTGTGTACAAGGTTGTACAAGTGTGTACAAGGTTGTACAAGTGTGTACAAGGTTGTACAATTGTGTACAAGGCTGTACAAGTGTGTTCAAGGTTGTACAGGTGTGTAGAAGGTTGTACAAGTGTGTACAAGGTTGTACAATTGTGTACAAGGTTGTACAAGTGTGTACAAGGTTGTACAAGTGTGTACAAGGTTGTACAATTGTGTACAAGGTTGTACAATTGTGTACAAGGTTGTACAATTGTGTACAAGGTTGTACAAGTGTGTACAAGGTTGTACAAGTGTGTACAAGGTTGTACAAGTGTGTACAAGGTAGTACAAGTGTGTACAAGGTTGTACAAGTGTGTACAAGGTTGTACAAGTGTGTACAAGGTTGTACAAGTGTGTACAAGCTTGTACAAGTGTGTAAAAGGGTGTAAAATCGTGTACAAGGATGTACAAGTTTGTACAAGTTTGTACAAGGTTGTACAAGTGTGTATAAGGATGTACAAGTTTGTACAAGGGTGTACAAGTGTGTACGATAAGTAAAATTGTGTACAAGGGTGTACAAGGTTGTACAAGTGTGTACAAGGTTTTACAATTGTGTACAAGGCTGTACAAGTGTGTACAAGGTTGTACAATTGTGTACAAGGCTGTACAAGTGTGTACAAGGTTGTACAAGTGTGTACAAGGTTGTACAAGTGTGTACAAGGTTGTACAAGTGTGTACAAGGTTGTACAAGTGTGTACAAGGTTGTACAAGTGTGTACAAGGTTGTACAAGTGTGTACAAGGTTGTACAAGTGTGTACAAGGTTGTACAAGTGTGTACAAGGTTGTACAAGTGTGTACAAGGTTGTACAAGTGTGTACAAGGTTGTACAAGTGTGTACAAGGTTGTACAAGTGTGTACAAGGTTGTACAAGTGTGTACAAGGTTGTACAAGTGTGTACAAGCTTGTACAAGTGTGTACAAGCTTGTACAAGTGTGTACAAGGATGTACAAGTTTGTACAAGGGTGTACAAGTGTGTACGATAAGTAAAAGTATGTACAAGGGTGTACAAGGTTGTACAAGTGTGTACAAGGTTGTACAATTGTGTACAAGGCTGTACAAGTGTGTACAAGGTTGTACAATTGTGTACAAGGCTGTACAAGTGTGTACAGCCTTGTACAAAGGTACAACTTGGGTGTTCAAAGGTACACAGGGGTGTACAAGTTTGTACAAGGGTGTACAAGTTTTACAAGGTTGTACAAGTGTGTACAAGGTTGTACAAGTTGTGTACTGGGTTGTACAAGTGTGTACAAGATTGTATAAGTTTGTACAAGGTTGTACAAGTGTGTACAAGGGTGTACAAGTGTGTACAAATGTGTACAAGTGTGTACAGGGGTGTACAAGTTTGTTGTACAAGTGTGTACAAGGTTGTACAAGTTGTGTACAAGGTTGTACATGTGTGTACAAGGGTGTACAAGTGTGTACAAGGTTGTACAAGTGTGTACAAGCTTGTACAAGTGTGTACAAGGGTGTACAAGTGTGTACAAGGTTGTACAAGTTTTTACAAGGTTGTACAAGTGTGTACAAGGGTGTAAAATCGTGTACAAGGATGTACAAGTTTGTACAAGTTTGTACAAGGTTGTACAAGTGTGTACAAGGATGTACAAGTTTGTACAAGGGTGTACAAGTGTGTACGATAAGTAAAAGTGTGTACAAGGGTGTACAAGGTTGTACAAGTGTGTACAAGGTTGTACAATTGTGTACAAGGCTGTACAAGTGTGTACAAGGTTGTACAATTGTGTACAAGGCTGTACAAGTGTGTACAAGATTGTACAAGTGTGTACAAGGTTGTACAAGTGTGTACAAGGTTGTACAAGTGTGTACAAGGTTGTACAAGTGTGTACAAGGTTGTACAAGTGTGTACAAGGTTGTACAAGTGTGTACGAGGTTGTACAATTGTGTACGAGGTTGTACAAGTGTGTACAAGGTGTACGAGGTGTGTACAGGGGTGTACAAGTTTGTACAAGGGTGTACAAGTTTTACAAGGTTGTACAAGTGTGTAAAAGGTTGTACAAGTGTGTACAAGGTTGTACAAGTGTGTACAAGGTTGTACAAGTGTGTACAAGGTTGTACAAGTGTGTACAAGGTTGTACAAGTGTGTACAAGGTTGTACAAGTGTGTACAAGGTTGTACAAGTGTGTACGAGGTTGTACAATTGTGTACGAGGTTGTACAATTGTGTACGAGGTTGTACAATTGTGTACAAGGCTGTACAAGTGTGTACAAGGTTGTACAATTGTGTACAAGGCTGTACAAGTGTGTACAAGGTTGTACAAGGTTGTACAAGTGTGTACAAGGGTGTACAAGTTTTTACAAGGTTGTACAAGTGTGTACAAGGTTGTACAAGTGTGTACAAGGCTGTACAATTGTGTACAAGGTTGTACAAGTGTGTACAAGGTTGTACAAGTGTGTACAAGGTTGTACAATTGTGTACAAGGCTGTACAAGTGTGTACAAGGTTGTACAAGTGTGTATAAGGCTGTACAATTGTGTACAAGGTTGTACAAGTGTGTACAAGGTTGTACAAGTGTGTACAAGGTTGTACAATTGTGTACAAGGCTGTACAAGTGTGTACAAGGTTGTACAAGTGTGTACAAGGCTGTACAATTGTGTACAAGGTTGTACAAGTGTGTACAAGGTTGTACAAGTGTGTACAAGGTTGTACAATTGTGTACAAGGCTGTACAAGTGTGTTCAAGGTTGTACAAGTGTGTACAAGGTTGTACAAGTGTGTACAAGGTTGTACAATTGTGTACAAGGTTGTACAAGTGTGTACAAGGTTGTACAAGTGTGTACAAGGTTTTACAAGTGTGTACAAGGTTGTACAATTGTGTACAAGATTGTACAAGTGTGTACAAGGTTGTACAAGTGTGTACAAGGTTGTACAAGTGTGTACAAGGTTGTACAAGTGTGTACAAGGTTGTACAAGTGTGTACAAGCTTGTACAAGTGTGTACAAGCTTGTACAAGTGTGTACAAGGGTGTACAAGTGTGTACAAGGTTGTACAAGTTTTTACAAGGTTTTACAAGTGTGTACAAGGGTGTAAAATCGTGTACAAGGATGTACAAGTTTGTACAAGTTTGTACAAGGTTGTACAAGTGTGTACAAGGATGTACAAGTTTTTACAAGGGTGTACAAGTGTGTACGATAAGCAAAAGTGTGTACAAGAGTGTACAAGGTTGTACAAGTGTGTACAAGGTTGTACAATTGTGTACAAGGCTGTACAAGTGTGTACAAGGTTGTACAATTGTGTACAAGGCTGTACAAGTGTGTAAAAGGTTGTACAAGTGTGTACAAGGTTGTACAAGTGTGTACAAGGTTGTACAAGTGTGTACAAGGTTGTACAAGTGTGTACAAGGTTGTACAAGTGTGTACAAAGTTGTACAAGTGTGTACGAGGTTGTACAATTGTGTACAAGGTTGTACAAGTGTGTACAAGGTTGTACAATTGTGTACAAGGCTGTACAAGTGTGTACAAGGTTGTACAAGGTTGTACAAGTGTGTACAAGGGTGTACAAGTTTTTACAAGGTTGTACAAGTGTGTACAAGGTTGTACAAGTGTGTACAAGGCTGTACAATTGTGTACAAGGTTGTACAAGTGTGTACAAGGTTGTACAAGTGTGTACAAGGTTGTACAATTGTGTACAAGGCTGTACAAGTGTGTACAAGGTTGTACAAGTGTGTACAAGGCTGTACAATTGTGTACAAGGTTGTACAAGTGTGTACAAGGTTGTACAAGTGTGTACAAGGTTGTACAATTGTGTACAAGACTGTACAAGTGTGTACAAAGTTGTGCAAGTGTGTACAAGGTTGTACAAGTGTGTACAAGGTTGTACAATTGTGTACAAGGTTGTACAAGTGTGTACAAGGTTGTACAATTGTGTACAAGGTTGTACAAGTGTGTACAAGGTTGTACAAGTGTGTACAAGGGTGTACAATCGTGTACAAGGATGTACAAGTTTGTACAAGATTGTACAAGTGTGTACTGGGTTGTACAAGTGTGTACAAGATTGTATAAGTTTGTACAAGGTTGTACAAGTGTGTACAAGGGTGTACAAGTGTGTACAAATGTGTACAAGTGTGTACAGGGGTGTAAAAGTTTGTACAAGGGTGTACAAGTTTTACAAGGTTGTACAAGTGTGTACAAGGTTGTACAAGTTGTGTACTGGGTTGTACAATAGTGTACAAGATTGTATAGGTTTGTACAAGGTTGTACAAGTGTGTATAAGGGTGTACAAGTGTGTACAAATGTGTACAAGTTTGTACAAGGGTGTACAAGTTTGTACAAGGGTGTACAAGTGTGTACAAGGTTGTACAAGTGTGTACAAGGTTGTACAAGTTGTGTACAAGGTTATACATGTGTGTACAAGGGTGTACAAGTGTGTACAAGCTTGTACAAGTGTGTACAAGCTTGTACAAGTGTGTACAAGGGTGTACAAGTGTGTACAAGGTTGTACAAGTTTTTACAAGGTTGTACAAGTGTGTACAAGGGTGTAAAATCGTGTACAAGGATGTAAAAGTTTGTACAAGTTTGTACAAGGTTGTACAAGTGTGTACAAGGATGTACAAGTTTGTACAAGGGTGTACAAGTGTGTACGATAAGTAAAAGTGTGTACAAGGGTGTACAAGGTTGTACAAGTGTGTACAAGGTTGTACAATTGTGTACAAGGCTGTACAAGTGTGTACAAGGTTGTACAATTGTGTACAAGGCTGTACAAGTGTGTACAAGATTGTACAAGTGTGTACAAGGTTGTACAAGTGTGTACAAGGATGTACAAGTTTGTACAAGGGTGTACAAGTGTGTACGATGTGTAAAAGTTTGTACAAGGGTGTACAAGGTTGTACAAGTGTGTACAAGGCTGTACAAGTGTGTACAAGATTGTACAAGTGTGTACAAGGTTGTACAAGTTTGTACAAGGATGTACAAGTTTGTACAAGGGTGTACAAGTGTGTACGATGTGTAAAAGTTTGTACAAGGGTGTACAAGGTTGTACAAGTGTGTACAAGGTTGTACAATTGTGTACAAGGCTGTACAAGTGTGTACAAGGTTGTACAATTTTGTACAAGGCTGTACAAGTGTGTACAAGGTTGTACAAGTGTGTACAAGGCTGTACAATTGTGTACAAGGTTGTACAAGTGTGTACAAGGTTGTACAAGTGTGTACAAGGTTGTACAATTGTGTACAAGGCTGTACAAGTGTGTACAAGGTTGTACAAGTGTGTACAAGGTTGTACAAGTGTGTACAAGGTTGTACAAGTGTGTACAAGGTTGTACAATTGTGTATCAGGTTGTACAAGTGTGTACAAGGTTGTACAAGTGTGTACAAGGGTGTACAATCGTGTACAAGGATGTACAAGTTTGTACAAGTTTGTACAAGTTTGTACAAGTATGTACAAGTTTGTACAAGTTTGTACAAGGTTGTACAAGTGTGTACAAGGATGTACAAGTTTGTACAAGGGTGCACAAGTGTGTACAAGGCTGTACAATCGTGTACAAGCTTGTACAAGTGTGTACAAGGGTGTACAGGTTTGTACAAGGTTGAACAAGGTTGTACAAGTGTGTACAAGGGTGTACAAATGTGTACAAGGATGTAAAAGTTTGTACAAGTGTGTACAAGTTTGTACAAGGTTGTACAAGTGTGTACAAGGTTTTACAATTGTGTACAAGGTTGTACAAGTGTGTACAAGGTTGTACAAGTGTGTACAAGGTTGTACAAGTGTGTACAACTTGTACAAGTGTGTACAAGCTTGTACAAGTGTGTACAAGGTTGTACAAGTTTGTACAAGGTTGTACAAGTGTGTACAAGTTTGTACAAGGTTGTACAAATGTGTACGATAAGTAAAAGTGTGTACAAAGGTGTACAAGGTTGTACAAGTGTGTACAAGGTTGTACAATTGTGTACAAGCTTGTACAAGTGTGTACAAGGGTGTACAAGTGTGTACAAGGTTGTACAAGTTTTTACAAGGTTGTACAAGTGTGTACAAGGGTGTAAAATCGTGTACAAGGATGTAAAAGTTTGTACAAGTTTGTACAAGGTTGTACAAGTGTGTACAAGGATGTACAAGTTTGTACAAGGGTGTACAAGTGTGTACGATAAGTAAAAGTGTGTACAAGGGTGTACAAGGTTGTACAAGTGTGTACAAGGTTGTACAATTGTGTACAAGGCTGTACAAGTGTGTACAAGGTTGTACAATTGTGTACAAGGCTGTACAAGTGTGTACAAGATTGTACAAGTGTGTACAAGGTTGTACAAGTGTGTACAAGGATGTACAAGTTTGTACAAGGGTGTACAAGTGTGTACGATGTGTAAAAGTTTGTACAAGGGTGTACAAGGTTGTACAAGTGTGTACAAGGCTGTACAAGTGTGTACAAGATTGTACAAGTGTGTACAAGGTTGTACAAGTTTGTACAAGGATGTACAAGTTTGTACAAGGGTGTACAAGTGTGTACGATGTGTAAAAGTTTGTACAAGGGTGTACAAGGTTGTACAAGTGTGTACAAGGTTGTACAATTGTGTACAAGGCTGTACAAGTGTGTACAAGGTTGTACAATTTTGTACAAGGCTGTACAAGTGTGTACAAGGTTGTACAAGTGTGTACAAGGCTGTACAATTGTGTACAAGGTTGTACAAGTGTGTACAAGGTTGTACAAGTGTGTACAAGGTTGTACAATTGTGTACAAGGCTGTACAAGTGTGTACAAGGTTGTACAAGTGTGTACAAGGTTGTACAAGTGTGTACAAGGTTGTACAAGTGTGTACAAGGTTGTACAATTGTGTATCAGGTTGTACAAGTGTGTACAAGGTTGTACAAGTGTGTACAAGGGTGTACAATCGTGTACAAGGATGTACAAGTTTGTACAAGTTTGTACAAGTTTGTACAAGTATGTACAAGTTTGTACAAGTTTGTACAAGGTTGTACAAGTGTGTACAAGGATGTACAAGTTTGTACAAGGGTGCACAAGTGTGTACAAGGCTGTACAATCGTGTACAAGCTTGTACAAGTGTGTACAAGGGTGTACAGGTTTGTACAAGGTTGAACAAGGTTGTACAAGTGTGTACAAGGGTGTACAAATGTGTACAAGGATGTAAAAGTTTGTACAAGTGTGTACAAGTTTGTACAAGGTTGTACAAGTGTGTACAAGGTTTTACAATTGTGTACAAGGTTGTACAAGTGTGTACAAGGTTGTACAAGTGTGTACAAGGTTGTACAAGTGTGTACAACTTGTACAAGTGTGTACAAGCTTGTACAAGTGTGTACAAGGTTGTACAAGTTTGTACAAGGTTGTACAAGTGTGTACAAGTTTGTACAAGGTTGTACAAATGTGTACGATAAGTAAAAGTGTGTACAAAGGTGTACAAGGTTGTACAAGTGTGTACAAGGTTGTACAAGTGTGTACAAGGTTGTACAATTGTGTACAAGGCTGTACAAGTGTGTACAAGGTTGTACAATTGTGTACAAGGCTGTACAAGTGTGTACAAGATTGTACAAGTGTGTACAAGGTTGTACAAGTGTGTACAAGGATGTACAAGTTTGTACAAGGGTGTACAAGTGTGTACGATGTGTAAAAGTTTGTACAAGGGTGTACAAGGTTGTACAAGTGTGTACAAGGTTGTACAATTGTGTACAAGGCTGTACAAGTGTGTACAAGGTTGTACAATTTTGTACAAGGCTGTACAAGTGTGTACAAGTCTGTACAAGTGTGTACAAGGCTGTACAATTGTGTACAAGGTTGTACAAGTGTGTACAAGGTTGTACAAGTTTGTACAAGGGTGTACAAGTGTGTACGATGTGTAAAAGTTTGTACAAGGGTGTACAAGGTTGTACAAGTGTGTACAAGGTTGTACAATTGTGTACAAGGCTGTACAAGTGTGTACAAGGTTGTACAAGTGTGTACAAGGCTGTACAATTGTGTACAAGGTTGTACAAGTGTGTACAAGGTTGTACAAGTGTGTACAAGGTTGTACAATTGTGTACAAGGCTGTACAAGTGTGTACAAGGTTGTACAAGTGTGTACAAGGTTGTACAAGTGTGTACAAGGTTGTACAAGTGTGTACAAGGTTGTACAAGTGTGTACAAGGTTGTACAAGTGTGTACAAGGTTGTACAAGTGTGTACAAGGTTGTACAATTGTGTATCAGGTTGTACAAGTGTGTACAAGGTTTTACAAGTGTGTACAAGGGTGTACAATCGTGTACAAGGATGTACAAGTTTGTACAAGTTTGTACAAGTTTGTACAAGTTTGTACAAGGTTGTACAAGTGTGTACAAGGATGTACAAGTTTGTACAAGGGTGCACAAGTGTGTACAAGGGTGTACAATCGTGTACAAGCTTGTACAAGTGTGTACAAGGGTGTACAGGTTTGTACAAGGTTGTACAAGGTTGTACAAGTGTGTACAAGGGTGTACAAATGTGTACAAGGATGTAAAAGTTTGTACAAGGTTGTACAAGTGTGTACAAGGTTGTACAAGGCTGTACAAGTGTGTACAAGGTTGTACAAGGTTGTACAAGTGTGTACAAGGGTGTACAAGTTTTTACGAGGATGTACAAGTGTGTACAAGGTTGTACAAGTGTGTACAAGGTTGTACAAGTGTGTACAAGGCTGTACAATTGTGTACAAGGTTGTACAAGTGTGTACAAGGTTGTACAAGTGTGTACAAGGTTGTACAATTGTGTACAAGGCTGTACAAGTGTGTACAAGGTTGTACAAGTGTGTACAAGGCTGTACAATTGTGTACAAGGTTGTACAAGTGTGTACAAGGTTGTACAAGTGTGTACAAGGTTGTACAATTGTGTACAAGGCTGTACAAGTGTGTTCAAGGTTGTACAAGTGTGTACAAGGTTGTACAAGTGTGTACAAGGTTGTACAATTGTGTACAAGGTTGTACAAGTGTGTACAAGGTTGTACAAGTGTGTACAAGGTTTTACAAGTGTGTACAAGGTTGTACAATTGTGTACAAGATTGTACAAGTGTGTACAAGGTTGTACAAGTGTGTACAAGGTTGTACAAGTGTGTACAAGGTTGTACAAGTGTGTACAAGGTTGTACAAGTGTGTACAAGGTTGTACAAGTGTGTACAAGGTTGTACAAGTGTGTACAAGGTTGTACAAGTGTGTACAAGGTTGTACAAGTGTGTACAAGCTTGTACAAGTGTGTACAAGCTTGTACAAGTGTGTACAAGGGTGTACAAGTGTGTACAAGGTTGTACAAGTTTTTACAAGGTTTTACAAGTGTGTACAAGGGTGTAAAATCGTGTACAAGGATGTACAAGTTTGTACAAGTTTGTACAAGGTTGTACAAGTGTGTACAAGGATGTACAAGTTTTTACAAGGGTGTACAAGTGTGTACGATAAGCAAAAGTGTGTACAAGAGTGTACAAGGTTGTACAAGTGTGTACAAGGTTGTACAATTGTGTACAAGGCTGTACAAGTGTGTACAAGGTTGTACAATTGTGTACAAGGCTGTACAAGTGTGTAAAAGGTTGTACAAGTGTGTACAAGGTTGTACAAGTGTGTACAAGGTTGTACAAGTGTGTACAAGGTTGTACAAGTGTGTACAAGGTTGTACAAGTGTGTACAAAGTTGTACAAGTGTGTACGAGGTTGTACAATTGTGTACAAGGTTGTACAAGTGTGTACAAGGTTGTACAATTGTGTACAAGGCTGTACAAGTGTGTACAAGGTTGTACAAGGTTGTACAAGTGTGTACAAGGGTGTACAAGTTTTTACAAGGTTGTACAAGTGTGTACAAGGTTGTACAAGTGTGTACAAGGCTGTACAATTGTGTACAAGGTTGTACAAGTGTGTACAAGGTTGTACAAGTGTGTACAAGGTTGTACAATTGTGTACAAGGCTGTACAAGTGTGTACAAGGTTGTACAAGTGTGTACAAGGCTGTACAAGTGTGTACAAGGCTGTACAATTGTGTACAAGGATGTACAAGTGTGTACAAGGTTGTACAAGTGTGTACAAGGTTGTACAATTGTGTACAAGACTGTACAAGTGTGTACAAAGTTGTGCAAGTGTGTACAAGGTTGTACAAGTGTGTACAAGGTTGTACAATTGTGTACAAGGTTGTACAAGTGTGTACAAGGTTGTACAATTGTGTACAAGGTTGTACAAGTGTGTACAAGGTTGTACAAGTGTGTACAAGGGTGTACAATCGTGTACAAGGATGTACAAGTTTGTACAAGATTGTACAAGTGTGTACTGGGTTGTACAAGTGTGTACAAGATTGTATAAGTTTGTACAAGGTTGTACAAGTGTGTACAAGGGTGTACAAGTGTGTACAAATGTGTACAAGTGTGTACAGGGGTGTAAAAGTTTGTACAAGGGTGTACAAGTTTTACAAGGTTGTACAAGTGTGTACAAGGTTGTACAAGTTGTGTACTGGGTTGTACAAGTGTGTACAAGATTGTATAGGTTTGTACAAGGTTGTACAAGTGTGTATAAGGGTGTACAAGTGTGTACAAATGTGTACAAGTGTGTACAGGGGTGTACAAGTTTGTACAAGGGTGTACAAGTTTTACAAGGTTGTACAAGTGTGTACAAGGTTGTACAAGTTGTGTACAAGTTTATACATGTGTGTACAAGGGTGTACAAGTGTGTACAAGGTTGTACAAGTGTGTACAAGCTTGTACAAGTGTGTACAAGGGTGTACAAGTGTGTACAAGGTTGTACAAGTTTTTACAAGGTTGTACAAGTGTGTACAAGGGTGTAAAATCGTGTACAAGGATGTAAAAGTTTGTACAAGTTTGTACAAGGTTGTACAAGTGTGTACAAGGATGTACAAGTTTGTACAAGGGTGTACAAGTGTGTACGATAAGTAAAAGTGTGTACAAGGGTGTACAAGGTTGTACAAGTGTGTACAAGGTTGTACAATTGTGTACAAGGCTGTACAAGTGTGTACAAGGTTGTACAATTGTGTACAAGGCTGTACAAGTGTGTACAAGATTGTACAAGTGTGTACAAGGTTGTACAAGTGTGTACAAGGATGTACAAGTTTGTACAAGGGTGTACAAGTGTGTACGATGTGTAAAAGTTTGTACAAGGGTGTACAAGGTTGTACAAGTGTGTACAAGGCTGTACAAGTGTGTACAAGATTGTACAAGTGTGTACAAGGTTGTACAAGTTTGTACAAGGATGTACAAGTTTGTACAAGGGTGTACAAGTGTGTACGATGTGTAAAAGTTTGTACAAGGGTGTACAAGGTTGTACAAGTGTGTACAAGGTTGTACAATTGTGTACAAGGCTGTACAAGTGTGTACAAGGTTGTACAATTTTGTACAAGGCTGTACAAGTGTGTACAAGGTTGTACAAGTGTGTACAAGGCTGTACAATTGTGTACAAGGTTGTACAAGTGTGTACAAGGTTGTACAAGTGTGTACAAGGTTGTACAATTGTGTACAAGGCTGTACAAGTGTGTACAAGGTTGTACAAGTGTGTACAAGGTTGTACAAGTGTGTACAAGGTTGTACAAGTGTGTACAAGGTTGTACAATTGTGTATCAGGTTGTACAAGTGTGTACAAGGTTGTACAAGTGTGTACAAGGGTGTACAATCGTGTACAAGGATGTACAAGTTTGTACAAGTTTGTACAAGTTTGTACAAGTTTGTACAAGTTTGTACAAGGTTGTACAAGTGTGTACAAGGATGTACAAGTTTGTACAAGGGTGCACAAGTGTGTACAAGGCTGTACAATCGTGTACAAGCTTGTACAAGTGTGTACAAGGGTGTACAGGTTTGTACAAGGTTGAACAAGGTTGTACAAGTGTGTACAAGGGTGTACAAATGTGTACAAGGATGTAAAAGTTTGTACAAGTGTGTACAAGTTTGTACAAGGTTGTACAAGTGTGTACAAGGTTTTACAATTGTGTACAAGGTTGTACAAGTGTGTACAAGGTTGTACAAGTGTGTACAAGGTTGTACAAGTGTGTACAACTTGTACAAGTGTGTACAAGCTTGTACAAGTGTGTACAAGGTTGTACAAGTTTGTACAAGGTTGTACAAGTGTGTACAAGTTTGTACAAGGTTGTACAAATGTGTACGATAAGTAAAAGTTTGTACAAAGGTGTACAAGGTTGTACAAGTGTGTACAAGGTTGTACAATTGTGTACAAGGCTGTACAAGTGTGTACAAGGTTGTACAATTGTGTACAAGGCTGTACAAGTGTGTACAAGATTGTACAAGTGTGTACAAGGTTGTACAAGTGTGTACAAGGATGTACAAGTTTGTACAAGGGTGTACAAGTGTGTACGATGTGTAAAAGTTTGTACAAGGGTGTACAAGGTTGTACAAGTGTGTACAAGGTTGTACAATTGTGTACAAGGCTGTACAAGTGTGTACAAGGTTGTACAATTTTGTACAAGGCTGTACAAGTGTGTACAAGTCTGTACAAGTGTGTACAAGGCTGTACAATTGTGTACAAGGTTGTACAAGTGTGAACAAGGTTGTACAAGTTTGTACAAGGGTGTACAAGTGTGTACGATGTGTAAAAGTTTGTACAAGGGTGTACAAGGTTGTACAAGTGTGTACAAGGTTGTACAATTGTGTACAAGGCTGTACAAGTGTGTACAAGGTTGTACAAGTGTGTACAAGGCTGTACAATTGTGTACAAGGTTGTACAAGTGTGTACAAGGTTGTACAAGTGTGTACAAGGTTGTACAATTGTGTACAAGGCTGTACAAGTGTGTACAAGGTTGTACAAGTGTGTACAAGGTTGTACAAGTGTGTACAAGGTTGTACAAGTGTGTACAAGGTTGTACAAGTGTGTACAAGGTTGTACAAGTGTGTACAAGGTTGTACAATTGTGTATCAGGTTGTACAAGTGTGTACAAGGTTTTACAAGTGTGTACAAGGGTGTACAATCGTGTACAAGGATGTACAAGTTTGTACAAGTTTGTACAAGTTTGTACAAGTTTGTACAAGGTTGTACAAGTGTGTACAAGGATGTACAAGTTTGTACAAGGGTGCACAAGTGTGTACAAGGGTGTACAATCGTGTACAAGCTTGTACAAGTGTGTACAAGGGTGTACAGGTTTGTACAAGGTTGTACAAGGTTGTACAAGTGTGTACAAGGGTGTACAAATGTGTACAAGGATGTAAAAGTTTGTACAAGTTTGTACAAGTTTGTACAAGGTTGTACAAGTGTGTACAAGGTTTTACAATTGTGTACAAGGTTGTACAAGTGTGTACAAGGTTGTACAAGTGTGTACAAGGTTGTACAAGTGTGTACAACTTGTACAAGTGTGTACAAGCTTGTACAAGTGTGTACAAGGTTGTACAAGTTTGTACAAGGTTGTACAAGTGTGTACAAGTTTGTACAAGTGTGTACAAGTTTGTACAAGGTTGTACAAATGTGTACGATAAGTAAAAGTGTGTACAAGGGTGTACAAGGTTGTACAAGTGTGTACAAGGTTGTACAATTGTGTACAAGGCTGTACAAGTGTGTACAAGGTTGTACAATTGTGTACTAGGCTGTACAAGTGTGTACAAGATTGTACAAGTGTGTACAAGGTTGTACAAGTGTGTACAAGGATGTACAAGTTTGTACAAGGGTGTACAAGTGTGTACGATGTGTAAAAGTTTGTACAAGGGTGTACAAGGTTGTACAAGTGTGTACAAGGTTGTACAATTGTGTACAAGGCTGTACAAGTGTGTACAAGGTTGTACAATTTTGTACAAGGCTGTACAAGTGTGTACAAGGTTGTACAAGTGTGTACAAGGCTGTACAATTGTGTACAAGGTTGTACAAGTGTGTACAAGGTTGTACAAGTGTGTACAAGGTTGTACAAGTGTGTACAAGGTTGTACAATTGTGTACAAGGCTGTACAAGTGTGTACAAGGTTGTACAAGTGTGTACAAGGTTGTACAAGTGTGTACAAGGTTGTACAAGTGTGTACAAGGTTGTACAAGTGTGTACAAGGTTGTACAAGTGTGTACAAGGTTGTACAATTGTGTATCAGGTTGTACAAGTGTGTACAAGGTTGTACAAGTGTGTACAAGGGTGTACAATCGTGTACAAGGATGTACAAGTTTGTACAAGTTTGTACAAGTTTGTACAAGTTTGTACAAGGTTGTACAAGTGTGTACAAGGATGTACAAGTTTGTACAAGGGTGCACAAGTGTGTACAAGGGTGTACAATCGTGTACAAGCTTGTACAAGTTTGTACAAGGGTGTACAGGTTTGTACAAGGTTGTACAAGGTTGTACAAGTGTGTACAAGAGTGTACAAATGTGTACAAGGATGTAAAAGTTTGTACAGGTGTGTACAAGTTTGTAAAAGGTTGTACAAGTGTGTACAAGGTTTTACAATTGTGTACAAGGTTGTACAAATGTGTACAAGGTTGTACAAGTGTGTACAAGGTTGTACAAGTGTGTACAAGGTTGTACAAGTGTGTACAACTTGTACAAGTGTGTACAAGCTTGTACAAGTGTGTACAAGGTTGTACAAGTTTGTACAAGGTTGTACAAGTGTGTACAAGTTTGTACAAGTGTGTACAAGTTTGTACAAGGTTGTACAAATGTGTACAAGGGTGTACAAAAGTGTACAAGGGAGCACAAGTTTGAACAAAGGTGTACAAGTGTATACAAGCTTGTACAAGTGTGTACAAGCATGTACAAGTGTGTACAAGGGTGTACAGGTTTGTACAAGGTTGTACAAGTGTGTACAAGGGTGTACAAGTGTGTACAAGGTTGTACAAGTGTGTACATGCTTGTACAAGTGTGTACAAGGGTGTACAAGTGTGTACAAGGTTGTACAAGTGTGTACAAGCTTGTACAAGTGTGTACAAGGGTGTACAAGTGTGTACAAGGTTGAACAAGTTTTTACATGGTTGTACAAGTGTGTACAAGGTTGTACAAGGTTGTACAAGTGTGTACAAGGTTGTACAAGTGTGTACAAGGTTGTACAAGAGTGTACAAGGTTTTACAAGTGTGTACAAGGTTGTACAAGTGTGTACAAGGTTGTACAAGTGTGTACAAGGTTGTACAAGTGTGTACAAGGTTGTACAAGTGTGTACAAGGTTGTACAAGTGTGTACAAGGGAGTACAAGTGTGTACAAGGTTGTACAAGTTTTTACAAGGTTGTACAAGTGTGTACAAGGGTGTAAAATCGTGTACAAGGATGTACAAGTTTGTACAAGTTTGTACAAGGTTGTACAAGTGTGTACAAGAATGTACAAGTTTGTACAAGGGTGTACAAGTGTTTACGATAAGTAAAAGTGTGTACAAGGGTGTACAAGGTTGTACAAGTGTGTAAAAGGTTGTACAATTGTGTACAAGGCTGTACAACTGTGTACAAGGTTGTACAATTTTGTACAAGGCTGTACAAGTGTGTACAAGGTTGTACAAGTGTGTACAAGGTTGTACAAGTGTGTACAAGGATGTACAAGTTTGTACAAGGGTGTACAAGTGTGTACGATGTGTAAAAGTTTGTACAAGGGTGTACAAGGTTGTACAAGTGTGTACAAGGTTGTACAATTGTGTACAAGGCTGTACAATTTTGTACAAGGCTGTACAAGTGTGTACAAGGCTGTACAAGTGTGTACAAGGTTGTACAATTGTGTACAAGGCTGTACAATTGTGTACAAGGTTGTACAAGTGTGTACAAGGTTGTACAAGTGTGTACAAGGTTGTACAATTGTGTACAAGGCTGTACAAGTGTGTACAAGGTTGTACAAGTGTGTACAAGGTTGTACAAGTGTGTACAAGGTTGTACAAGTGTGTACAAGGTTGTACAAGTGTGTACAAGGTTGTACAAGTGTGTACAAGGTTGTACAAGTGTGTACAAGGTTGTACAAGTTTTTACAAGGTTGTACAAGTGTGTACAAGGGTGTAAAATCGTGTACAAGGATGTACAAGTTTGTACAAGTTTGTACAAGGTTGTACAAGTGTGTACAAGGATGTACAAGTTTGTACAAGGGTGTACAAGTGTGTACGATAAGTAAAAGTGTGTACAAGGGTGTACAAGGTTGTACAAGTGTGTACAAGGATGTACAATTGTGTACAAGGCTGTACAACTGTGTACAAGGTTGTACAATTGTGTACAAGGCTGTACAAGTGTGTACAAGGTTGTACAAGTGTGTACAAGGTTGTACAAGTGTGTACAAGGATGTACAAGTTTGTACAAGGGTGTACAAGTGTGTACGATGTGTAAAAGTTTGTACAAGGGTGTACAAGGTTGTACAAGTGTGTACAAGGTTGTACAATCGTGTACAAGGCTGTACAATTTTGTACAAGGCTGTACAAGTGTGTACAAGGCTGTACAAGTGTGTACAAGGCTGTACAAGTGTGTACAAGGTTGTACAAGTGTGTACAAGGTTGAACAATTGTGTACAAGGCTGTACAACTGTGTACAAGGTTGTACAATTGTGTACAAGGCTGTACAAGTGTGTACAAGGTTGTACAAGTGTGTACAAGGTTGTACAAGTGTGTACAAGGATGTACAAGTGTGTACAAGGATGTACAAGTTTGTACAAGGGTGTACAAGTGTGTACGATGTGTAAAAGTTTGTACAAGGGTGTACAAGGTTGTACAAGTATGTACAAGGTTGTACAATTGTGTACAAGGCTGTACAACTGTGTACAAGGTTGTACAATTGTGTACAAGGCTGTACAAGTGTGTACAAGGTTGTACAAGTGTGTACAAGGTTGTACAAGTGTGTACAAGGTTGTACAAGTTTGTACAAGGGTGTACAAGTGTGTACGATGTGTAAAAGTTTGTACAAGGGTGTACAACGTTGTACAAGTGTGTACAAGGTTGTACAATTGTGTACAAGGCTGTACAATTTTGTACAAGGCTGTACAAGTGTGTACAAGGTTGTACAATTGTGTACAAGGCTGTACAATTGTGTACAAGGTTGTACAAGTGTGTACAAGGTTGTACAAGTGTGTACAAGGTTGTACAATTGTGTACAAGGCTGTACAAGTGTGTACAAGGTTGTACAAGTGTGTACAAGGTTGTACAAGTGTGTACAAGGTTGTACAAGTGTGTCCAAGGTTGTACAAGTGTGTACAAGTCTGTACAAGTGTGTACAAGGTTGTACAATTGTGTGTCAGGTTGTACAAGTGTGTACAAGGTTGTACAAGTGTGTACAAGGGTGTACAATCGTGTACAAGGATGTACAAGTTTGTACAAGTTTGTACAAGGATGTACAAGTTTGTACAAGTTTGTACAAGTTTGTACAAGGTTGTACAAGTGTGTACAAGGATGTACAAGTTTGTACAAGGGAGTACAAGTTTGTACAAGATTGTACAAGTGTGTACTGGGTTGTACAAGTGTGTACAAGATTGTATAAGTTTGTACAAGGTTGTACAAGTGTGTACAAGGGAGTACAAGTGTGTACAAATGTGTACAAGTTTTACAAGGTTGTACAAGTGTGTACAAGGTTGTACAAGTGTGTACAAGGTTGTACAAGTGTGTACAAGCTTGTACAAGTGTGTACAAGGGTGTACAAGTGTGTACAAGGTTGTACAAGTGTGCACAAGCTTGTACAAGTGTGTACAAGGGTGTACAAGTGTGTACAAGGTTGTACAAGTTTTTACATGGTTGTACAAGTGTGTACAAGGTTGTACAAGGTTGTACAAGTGTGTACAAGGTTGTACAAGTGTGTACAAGGTTGTACAAGAGTGTACAAGGTTGTACAAATGTGTACAAGGGTGTACAAAAGTGTACAAGGGTGCACAAGTTTGAACAAAGGTGTACAAGTGTATACAAGCTTGTACAAGTGTGTACAAGCATGTACAAGTGTGTACAAGCATGTACAAGTGTGTACAAGGGTGTACAGGTTTGTACAAGGTTGTACAAGTGTGTACAAGGGTGTACAAGTGTGTACAAGGTTGTACAAGTGTGTACAAGCTTGTACAAGTGTGTACAAGGGTGTACAAGTGTGTACAAGGTTGTACAAGTGTGTACAAGCTTGTACAAGTGTGTACAAGGGTGTACAAGTGTGTACAAGGTTGTACAAGTTTTTACATGGTTGTACAAGTGTGTACAAGGTTGTACAAGGTTGTACAAGTGTGTACAAGGTTGTACAAGAGTGTACAAGGTTGTACAAGTGTGTACAAGGTTGTACAAGTGTGTACAAGGTTGTACAAGTGTGTACAAGCTTGTACAAGTGTGTACAAGGGTGTACAAGTGTGTACAAGGTTGTACAAGTGTGTACAAGCTTGTACAAGTGTGTACAAGGGTGTACAAGTGTGTACAAGGTTGAACAAGTTTTTACATGGTTGTACAAGTGTGTACAAGGTTGTACAAGGTTGTACAAGTGTGTACAAGGTTGTACAAGTGTGTACAAGGTTGTACAAGAGTGTACAAGGTTTTACAAGTGTGTACAAGGTTGTACAAGTGTGTACAAGGTTGTACAAGTGTGTACAAGGTTGTACAAGTGTGTACAAGGTTGTACAAGTGTGTACAAGGTTGTACAAGTGTGTACAAGGGAGTACAAGTGTGTACAAGGTTGTACAAGTTTTTACAAGGTTGTACAAGTGTGTACAAGGGTGTAAAATCGTGTACAAGGATGTACAAGTTTGTACAAGTTTGTACAAGGTTGTACAAGTGTGTACAAGAATGTACAAGTTTGTACAAGGGTGTACAAGTGTTTACGATAAGTAAAAGTGTGTACAAGGGTGTACAAGGTTGTACAAGTGTGTACAAGGTTGTACAATTGTGTACAAGGCTGTACAACTGTGTACAAGGTTGTACAATTTTGTACAAGGCTGTACAAGTGTGTACAAGGTTGTACAAGTGTGTACAAGGATGTACAAGTTTGTACAAGGGTGTACAAGTGTGTACGATGTGTAAAAGTTTGTACAAGGGTGTACAAGGTTGTACAAGTGTGTACAAGGTTGTACAATTGTGTACAAGGCTGTACAATTTTGTACAAGGCTGTACAAGTGTGTACAAGGCTGTACAAGTGTGTACAAGGTTGTACAATTGTGTACAAGGCTGTACAATTGTGTACAAGGTTGTACAAGTGTGTACAAGGTTGTACAAGTGTGTACAAGGTTGTACAATTGTGTACAAGGCTGTACAAGTGTGTACAAGGTTGTACAAGTGTGTACAAGGTTGTACAAGTGTGTACAAGGTTGTACAAGTGTGTACAAGGTTGTACAAGTGTGTACAAGGTTGTACAAGTGTGTACAAGGTTGTACAAGTGTGTACAAGGTTGTACAAGTTTTTACAAGGTTGTACAAGTGTGTACAAGGGTGTAAAATCGTGTACAAGGATGTACAAGTTTGTACAAGTTTGTACAAGGTTGTACAAGTGTGTACAAGGATGTACAAGTTTGTACAAGGGTGTACAAGTGTGTACGATAAGTAAAAGTGTGTACAAGGGTGTACAAGGTTGTACAAGTGTGTACAAGGATGTACAATTGTGTACAAGGCTGTACAACTGTGTACAAGGTTGTACAATTGTGTACAAGGCTGTACAAGTGTGTACAAGGTTGTACAAGTGTGTACAAGGTTGTACAAGTGTGTACAAGGATGTACAAGTTTGTACAAGGGTGTACAAGTGTGTACGATGTGTAAAAGTTTGTACAAGGGTGTACAAGGTTGTACAAGTGTGTACAAGGTTGTACAATCGTGTACAAGGCTGTACAATTTTGTACAAGGCTGTACAAGTGTGTACAAGGCTGTACAAGTGTGTACAAGGCTGTACAAGTGTGTACAAGGTTGTACAAGTGTGTACAAGGTTGAACAATTGTGTACAAGGCTGTACAACTGTGTACAAGGTTGTACAATTGTGTACAAGGCTGTACAAGTGTGTACAAGGTTGTACAAGTGTGTACAAGGTTGTACAAGTGTGTACAAGGATGTACAAGTGTGTACAAGGATGTACAAGTTTGTACAAGGGTGTACAAGTGTGTACGATGTGTAAAAGTTTGTACAAGGGTGTACAAGGTTGTACAAGTATGTACAAGGTTGTACAATTGTGTACAAGGCTGTACAACTGTGTACAAGGTTGTACAATTGTGTACAAGGCTGTACAAGTGTGTACAAGGTTGTACAAGTGTGTACAAGGTTGTACAAGTGTGTACAAGGTTGTACAAGTTTGTACAAGGGTGTACAAGTGTGTACGATGTGTAAAAGTTTGTACAAGGGTGTACAACGTTGTACAAGTGTGTACAAGGTTGTACAATTGTGTACAAGGCTGTACAATTTTGTACAAGGCTGTACAAGTGTGTACAAGGTTGTACAATTGTGTACAAGGCTGTACAATTGTGTACAAGGTTGTACAAGTGTGTACAAGGTTGTACAAGTGTGTACAAGGTTGTACAATTGTGTACAAGGCTGTACAAGTGTGTACAAGGTTGTACAAGTGTGTACAAGGTTGTACAAGTGTGTACAAGGTTGTACAAGTGTGTCCAAGGTTGTACAAGTGTGTACAAGTCTGTACAAGTGTGTACAAGGTTGTACAATTGTGTGTCAGGTTGTACAAGTGTGTACAAGGTTGTACAAGTGTGTACAAGGGTGTACAATCGTGTACAAGGATGTACAAGTTTGTACAAGTTTGTACAAGGATGTACAAGTTTGTACAAGTTTGTACAAGTTTGTACAAGGTTGTACAAGTGTGTACAAGGATGTACAAGTTTGTACAAGGGAGTACAAGTTTGTACAAGATTGTACAAGTGTGTACTGGGTTGTACAAGTGTGTACAAGATTGTATAAGTTTGTACAAGGTTGTACAAGTGTGTACAAGGGAGTACAAGTGTGTACAAATGTGTACAAGTTTTACAAGGTTGTACAAGTGTGTACAAGGTTGTACAAGTGTGTACAAGGTTGTACAAGTGTGTACAAGCTTGTACAAGTGTGTACAAGGGTGTACAAGTGTGTACAAGGTTGTACAAGTGTGCACAAGCTTGTACAAGTGTGTACAAGGGTGTACAAGTGTGTACAAGGTTGTACAAGTTTTTACATGGTTGTACAAGTGTGTACAAGGTTGTACAAGGTTGTACAAGTGTGTACAAGGTTGTACAAGTGTGTACAAGGTTGTACAAGAGTGTACAAGGTTGTACAAATGTGTACAAGGGTGTACAAAAGTGTACAAGGGTGCACAAGTTTGAACAAAGGTGTACAAGTGTATACAAGCTTGTACAAGTGTGTACAAGCATGTACAAGTGTGTACAAGCATGTACAAGTGTGTACAAGGGTGTACAGGTTTGTACAAGGTTGTACAAGTGTGTACAAGGGTGTACAAGTGTGTACAAGGTTGTACAAGTGTGTACAAGCTTGTACAAGTGTGTACAAGGGTGTACAAGTGTGTACAAGGTTGTACAAGTGTGTACAAGCTTGTACAAGTGTGTACAAGGGTGTACAAGTGTGTACAAGGTTGTACAAGTTTTTACATGGTTGTACAAGTGTGTACAAGGTTGTACAAGGTTGTACAAGTGTGTACAAGGTTGTACAAGAGTGTACAAGGTTGTACAAGTGTGTACAAGGTTGTACAAGTGTGTACAAGGTTGTACAAGTGTGTACAAGGTTGTACAAGTGTGTACAAGGTTGTACAAGTGTGTACAAGTTTGTACAAGTTTGTACAAGGTTGTACAAGTGTGTACAAGGTTGTACAAGTGTGTACAAGGTTGTACAAGTGTGTACAAGGTTGTACAAGTGTGTACAAGTTTTTAAATTGTGTACATGGGTGTACAATTGTGTACAAGGCTGTACAAGTGTGTACAAGGTTGTACAAGTGTGTACAAGGTTGTAACAGGGGGTACAAGGTTGTACAAGTGTGTACAAGGTTGTACAAGTGTGTACAAGGGTGTACAGGTTTGTACAATGTTGTACAAGTTTGTACAAGTGTGTACAAGGTTGTACAATTGTGTACAAGGCTGTACAAGTGTGTACAAGGTTGTACAAGTGTGTACAAGGTTGTACAATTGTGTACAAGGCTGTACAAGTGTGTACAAGGTTGTACAATTTTGTACAAGGCTGTACAAGTGTGTACAAGGTTGTACAAGTGTGTACAAGGCTGTACAATTGTGTACAAGGTTGTACAAGTGTGTACAAGGTTGTACAAGTGTGTACAAGGTTGTACAATTGTGTACAAGGCTGTACAAGTGTGTACAAGGTTGTACAAGTGTGTACAAGGTTGTACAAGTGTGTACAAGGTTGTACAATTGTGTACAAGGTTGTACAAGTGTGTACAAGGTTGTACAAGTGTGTACAAGGGTGTACAAGTGTGTACAAGGTTGTACAAGTGTGTACAAGCTTTTACAAGTGTGTACAAGGGTGTACAAGTGTGTACAAGTTTGTACAAGTTTGTACAAGGTTGTACAAGTGTGTACAAGGTTATACAATTGTGTACAAGGTTGTACAAGTGTGTACAAGGTTGTACAAGTGTGTACAAGGTTGTACAAGTGTGTACAAGCTTTTACAAGTGTGTACAAGGGTGTACAAGTGTGTACAAGTTTGTACAAGTTTGTACAAGGTTGTACAAGTGTGTACAAGGTTGTACAAGTGTGTACAAGGTTGTACAAGTGTGTACAAGGTTGTACAAGTGTGTACAAGTTTTTAAATTGTGTACATGGGTGTACAATTGTGTACAAGGCTGTACAAGTGTGTACAAGGTTGTACAAGTGTGTACAAGGTTGTAACAGGGGGTACAAGGTTGTACAAGTGTGTACAAGGGTGTACAGGTTTGTACAATGTTGTACAAGTGTACAAGTTTGTACAAGGTTGTACAAGTGTGTACAAGGGTGTACAAGTGTGTACAAGCTTGTACAAGTTTGTACAAGGGTGTACAGGTTTGTACAAGGTTGTACAAGTGTGTACAAGGGTGTACAAATGTGTACAAGGATGAAAAGGTTGTACAAGTTTGTACAAGTTTGTACAAGGTTGTACAAGTGTGTACAAGGTTGTACAAGTGTGTACAAGGTTGTACAAGTGTGTACAAGGTTGTACAAGTGTGTACAACTTGTACAAGTGTGTACAAGCTTGTACAAGTGTGTACAAGGTTGTACAAGTGTGTACAAGGTTGTACAAGTTTGTACAAGGTTGTACAAGTGTGTACAAGTTTGTACAAGTGTGTACAAGTTTGTACAAGGTTGTACAAATGTGTACAAGGGTGTACAAAAATGTACAAGGGTGCACAAGTTTGAACAAGGGTGTACAAGTGTGTACAAGCTTGTACAAGTGTGTACAAGCTTGTACAAGTGTGTACAAGGGTGTACAGGTTTGTACAAGGTTGTACAAGTGTGTACAAGGGTGTACAAGTATGTACAATAATGTACAAGTTTGTACAAGTGTGTACAAGTTTGTAAAAGGTTGTACAAGTGTGTACAAGGGTGTACAAGTGTGTACAAGGTTGTACAAGTGTGTACAAGCTTGTACAAGTGTGTACAAGGGTGTACAAGTGTGTACAAGGTTGTACAAGTTTTTACATGGTTGTACAAGTGTGTAAAAGGTTGTACAAGTGTGTACAAGGTTGTACAAGTTTTTACAAGGTTGTACAAGTGTGTACAAGGTTGTACAAGTGTGTACAAGGTTGTACAAGTGTGTACAAGGTTGTACAAGTGTGTACATGGTTGTACAAGTGTGTACAAGGTTGTACAAGTGTGTACAAGGTTGTACAAGTGTGTACAAGGTTGTACAAGTGTGTACAAGGTTGTACAAGTGTGTACAAGGTTGTACAAGTGTGTACAAGGTTGTACAAGTGTGTACAAGGTTGTACAAGTGTGTAAAAGGTTGTACAAGTGTGTACAAGGTTGTACAAGTGTGTACAAGGTTGTACAAGTGTGTACAAGGGTGTACAAGTGTGTACAAGGTTGTACAAGTTTTTACAAGGTTGTACAAGTGTGTACAAGGGTGTAAAATCGTGTACAAGGATGTACAAGTTTGTATAAGTTTGTACAAGGTTGTACAAGTGTGTACAAGGATGTACAAGTTTGTACAAGTTTGTACAAGTTTGTACAAGTTTTTACAAGTTTGTACAAGGTTGTACAAGTGTGTACAAGGATGTACAAGTTTGTACAAGGGTGTACAAGTGTGTACGATAAGTAAAAGTGTGTACAAGGGTGTACAAGGTTGTACAAGTGTGTACAAGGTTGTACAATTGTGTACAAGGCTGTACAACTGTGTACAAGGTTGTACAATTGTGTACAAGGCTGTACAAGTGTGTACAAGGTTGTACAAGTGTGTACAAGGTTGTACAAGTGTGTACAAGGTTGTACAAGTGTGTACAAGGTTGTACAAGTGTGTACAAGTTTTTAAATTGTGTACATGGGTGTACAATTGTGTACAAGGCTGTACAAGTGTGTACAAGGTTGTACAAGTGTGTACAAGGTTGTACAAGTGTGTTCAAGGGTGTACAGGTTTGTACAATGTTGTACAAGTGTGTACAAGTTTGTACAAGGTTGTACAAGTGTGTACAAGGGTGTACAAGTGTGTACAAGGGTGCACAAGTGTGTACAAGGGTGTACAATCGTGTACAAGCTTGTACAAGTGTGTACAAGGGTGTACAGGTTTGTACAAGGTTGTACAAGTGTGTACAAGGGTGTACAAATGTGTACAAGGATGAAAAGGTTGTACAAGTTTGTACAAGTTTGTACAAGGTTGTACAAGTGTGTACAAGGTTGTAAAAGTGTGTACAAGGTTGTACAAGTGTGTACAAGGTTGTACAAGTGTGTACAACTTGTACAAGTGTGTACAACTTGTACAAGTGTGTACAAGCTTGTACAAGTGTGTACAAGGTTGTACAAGTGTGTACAAGGTTGTACAAGTTTGTACAAGGTTGTACAAGTGTGTACAAGTTTGTACAAGTGTGTACAAGTTTGTACAA
>NW_026543107.1:22500-55886 GCF_028750875.1 Macrosteles quadrilineatus | reverse complement strand
TCGTAAAACATGTTAAAATGTAACATGTAAAAATGTAACATGTGGAAATATAAGAATTTAAAATGTAACATGTTAAAATGTAACGTGTTAAAATGTAACATTTTAAAATGTAACATGCTTAAATGTAACGTGTTAAAATGTAACATATTAAAATGTAACATGTAAAAATGTAACATGTAAAATTGTAACCTTTTAAAATGTAACATGCTTAAAGGTAACTTGTTAAAATGTAACACATTAAAAACGTTATGAGTACTGGTATGAGTAAAAGTTTTTATGTCAGCTTGGTGGTTGAGTGATTATAGTACTGCTGTACTCGCCTTGTAATTAGAAGGTAGCTGGTTTGATTCTATGTTACTTTGTTTGTATTACCTGTCACTAGTTTGGTATTACTAATTTAATTAATCTTTGTCACAGGTGTACGAGGCTGCTGGGCTGGCCAATGCTGACAGTTTTATCCGACAGTTCCCTGATGGCTACAGTACCATTCTGGGGGAGAGAGGAGTTACCGTGTCTGGGGGCCAGAAACAGAGGATAGCTATCGCCCGCGCTCTACTGAAAACCCCATCCATCCTCATACTAGACGAGGCTACCAGGTCAGTTGCAAGGGAATGACTTGATCGTAAAACATGTTAAAATGTAACATGTAAAAATGTAACATGTGGAAATATAAGAATTTAAAATGTAACATGTTAAAATGTAACGTGTTAAAATGTAACATTTTAAAATGTAACATGCTTAAATGTAACGTGTTAAAATGTAACATATTAAAATGTAACATGTAAAAATGTAACATGTAAAATTGTAACCTTTTAAAATGTAACATGCTTAAAGGTAACTTGTTAAAATGTAACACATTAAAAACGTTATGAGTACTGGTATGAGTAAAAGTTTTTATGTCAGCTTGGTGGTTGAGTGATTATAGTACTGCTGTACTCGCCTTGTAATTAGAAGGTAGCTGGTTTGATTCTATGTTACTTTGTTTGTATTACCTGTCACTAGTTTGGTATTACTAATTTAATTAATCTTTGTCACAGGTGTACGAGGCTGCTGGGCTGGCCAATGCTGACAGTTTTATCCGACAGTTCCCTGATGGCTACAGTACCATTCTGGGGGAGAGAGGAGTTACCGTGTCTGGGGGCCAGAAACAGAGGATAGCTATCGCCCGCGCTCTACTGAAAACCCCATCCATCCTCATACTAGACGAGGCTACCAGGTCAGTTGCAAGGGAATGACTTGATCGTAAAACATGTTAAAATGTAACATGTAAAAATGTAACATGTGGAAATATAAGAATTTAAAATGTAACATGTTAAAATGTAACGTGTTAAAATGTAACATTTTAAAATGTAACATGCTTGAATGTAACGTGTTAAAATGTAACATATTAAAATGTAACATGTAAAAATGTAACATGTAAAATTGTAACCTTTTAAAATGTAACATGCTTAAAGGTAACTTGTTAAAATGTAACATATTAAAAACGTTATGAGTACTGGTATGAGTAAAAGTTTTTATGTCAGCTTGGTGGTTGAGTGATTATAGTACTGCTGTAATCAGAAGGTAGCTGGTTTGATTCTATGTTACTTTGTTTGTATTACCCGTCACTAGTTTGGTATTACTAATTTAATTAATCTTTGTCACAGGTGTACGAGGCTGCTGGGCTGGCCAATGCTGACAGTTTTATCCGACAGTTCCCTGATGGCTACAGTACCATTCTGGGGGAGAGAGGAGTTACCGTGTCTGGTTGCCAGAAACAGAGGATAGCTATCGCCCGCGCTCTACTGAAAATCCCATCCATCCTCATACTAGACGAGGCTACCAGGTCAGTTGCAAGGGAAAGACTTGATCATAAAAAATGTTAAAATGTAACATGTAAATATGTAAAATGTAAAAATGTAGACGACGACGACGACGACGACGACGACGACGACGACGACGACGACGACGACGACGACGACGACGACGACGACGACGACGACGACGACGACGACGACGACGACGACGACGACGACGACGACGACGACGACGACGACGACGACGACGACGACGACGACGACGACGACGACGACGACGACGACGACGACGACGACGACGACGACGACGACGACGACGACGACGACGACGACGACGACGACGACGACGACGACGACGACGACGACGACGACGACGACGACGACGACGACGACGACGACGACGACGACGACGACGACGACGACGACGACGACGACGACGACGACGACGACGACGACGACGACGACGACGACGACGACGACGACGACGACGACGGTTTTTATGTCAGCTTGGTGGTTGAGTGATTATAGTACTGCTGTACTCGCCTTGTAATCAGAAGGTAGCTGGTTTGATTCTATGTTACTTTGTTTGTATTACCTGTCACTAGTTTGGTATTACTAATTTAATTAATCTTTGTCACAGGTGTACGAGGCTGCTGGGCTGGCCAATGCTGACAGTTTTATCCGACAGTTCCCTGATGGCTACAGTACCATTCTGGGGGAGAGAGGAGTTACCGTGTCTGGGGGCCAGAAACAGAGGATAGCTATCGCCCGCGCTCTACTGAAAACCCCATCCATCCTCATACTAGACGAGGCTACCAGGTCAGTTGCAAGGGAATGACTTGATCGTAAAACATGTTACCATGCTTAAAGGTAACTTGTTAAAATGTAACATATTAAAAACGTTATGAGTACTGGTATGAGTAAAAGTTTTTATGTCAGCTTGGTGGTTGAGTGATTATAGTACTGCTGTAATCAAAAGGTAGCTGGTTTGATTCTATGTTACTTTGTTTGTATTACCCGTCACTAGTTTGGTATTACTAATTTAATTAATCTTTGTCACAGGTGTACGAGGCTGCTGGGCTGGCCAATGCTGACAGTTTTATCCGACAGTTCCCTGATGGCTACAGTACCATTCTGGGGGAGAGAGGAGTTACCGTGTCTGGGGGCCAGAAACAGAGGATAGCTATCGCCCGCGCTCTACTGAAAATCCCATCCATCCTCATACTAGACGAGGCTACCAGGTCAGTTGCAAGGGAAAGACTTGATCATAAAAAATGTTAAAATGTAACATGTAAATATGTAAAATGTAAAAATGTAGACGACGACGACGACGACGACGACGACGACGACGACGACGACGACGACGACGACGACGACGACGACGACGACGACGACGACGACGACGACGACGACGACGACGACGACGACGACGACGACGACGACGACGGTTTTTATGTCAGCTTGGTGGTTGAGTGATTATAGTACTGCTGTACTCGCCTTGTAATCAGAAGGTAGCTGGTTTGATTCTATGTTACTTTGTTTGTATTACCTGTCACTAGTTTGGTATTACTAATTTAATTAATCTTTGTCACAATTGTACGAGGCTGCTGGGCTGGCCAATGCTGACAGTTTTATCCGACAGTTCCCTGATGGCTACAGTACCATTCTGGGGGAGAGAGGAGTTACCGTGTCTGGGGGCCAGAAACAGAGGATAGCTATCGCCCGCGCTCTACTGAAAACCCCATCCATCCTCATACTAGACGAGGCTACCAGGTCAGTTGCAAGGGAATGACTTGATCGTAAAACATGTTAAAATGTAACATGTAAAAATGTAACATGTGGAAATATAAGAATTTAAAATGTAACATGTTAAAATGTAACGTGTTAAAATGTAACATTTTAAAATGTAACATGCTTAAATGTAACGTGTTAAAATGTAACATATTAAAATGTAACATGTAAAAATGTAACATGTAAAATTGTAACCTTTTAAAATGTAACATGCTTAAAGGTAACTTGTTAAAATGTAACACATTAAAAACGTTATGAGTACTGGTATGAGTAAAAGTTTTTATGTCAGCTTGGTGGTTGAGTGATTATAGTACTGCTGTACTCGCCTTGTAATTAGAAGGTAGCTGGTTTGATTCTATGTTACTTTGTTTGTATTACCTGTCACTAGTTTGGTATTACTAATTTAATTAATCTTTGTCACAGGTGTACGAGGCTGCTGGGCTGGCCAATGCTGACAGTTTTATCCGACAGTTCCCTGATGGCTACAGTACCATTCTGGGGGAGAGAGGAGTTACCGTGTCTGGGGGCCAGAAACAGAGGATAGCTATCGCCCGCGCTCTACTGAAAACCCCATCCATCCTCATACTAGACGAGGCTACCAGGTCAGTTGCAAGGGAATGACTTGATCGTAAAACATGTTAAAATGTAACATGTAAAAATGTAACATGTGGAAATATAAGAATTTAAAATGTAACATGTTAAAATGTAACGTGTTAAAATGTAACATTTTAAAATGTAACATGCTTAAATGTAACGTGTTAAAATGTAACATATTAAAATGTAACATGTAAAAATGTAACATGTAAAATTGTAACCTTTTAAAATGTAACATGCTTAAAGGTAACTTGTTAAAATGTAACACATTAAAAACGTTATGAGTACTGGTATGAGTAAAAGTTTTTATGTCAGCTTGGTGGTTGAGTGATTATAGTACTGCTGTACTCGCCTTGTAATTAGAAGGTAGCTGGTTTGATTCTATGTTACTTTGTTTGTATTACCTGTCACTAGTTTGGTATTACTAATTTAATTAATCTTTGTCACAGGTGTACGAGTCTGCTGGGCTGGCCAATGCTGACAGTTTTATCCGACAGTTCCCTGATGGCTACAGTACCATTCTGGGGGAGAGAGGAGTTACCGTGTCTGGGGGCCAGAAACAGAGGATAGCTATCGCCCGCGCTCTACTGAAAACCCCATCCATCCTCATACTAGACGAGGCTACCAGGTCAGTTGCAAGGGAATGACTTGATCGTAAAACATGTTAAAATGTAACATGTAAAAATGTAACATGTGGAAATATAAGAATTTAAAATGTAACATGTTAAAATGTAACGTGTTAAAATGTTACATTTTAAAATGTAACATGCTTGAATGTAACGTGTTAAAATGTAACATATTAAAATGTAACATGTAAAAATGTAACATGTAAAATTGTAACCTTTTAAAATGTAACATGCTTAAAGGTAACTTGTTAAAATGTAACATATTAAAAACGTTATGAGTACTGGTATGAGTAAAAGTTTTTATGTCAGCTTGGTGGTTGAGTGATTATAGTACTGCTGTAATCAGAAGGTAGCTGGTTTGATTCTATGTTACTTTGTTTGTATTACCCGTCACTAGTTTGGTATTACTAATTTAATTAATCTTTGTCACAGGTGTACGAGGCTGCTGGGCTGGCCAATGCTGACAGTTTTATCCGACAGTTCCCTGATGGCTACAGTACCATTCTGGGGGAGAGAGGAGTTACCGTGTCTGGTTGCCAGAAACAGAGGATAGCTATCGCCCGCGCTCTACTGAAAATCCCATCCATCCTCATACTAGACGAGGCTACCAGGTCAGTTGCAAGGGAAAGACTTGATCATAAAAAATGTTAAAATGTAACATGTAAATATGTAAAATGTAAAAATGTAGACGACGACGACGACGACGACGACGACGACGACGACGACGACGACGACGACGACGACGACGACGACGACGACGACGACGACGACGACGACGACGACGACGACGACGACGACGACGACGACGACGACGACGACGACGACGACGACGACGACGACGACGACGACGACGACGACGACGACGACGACGACGACGACGACGACGACGACGACGACGACGACGACGACGACGACGACGACGACGACGACGACGACGACGACGACGACGACGACGACGACGACGACGACGACGACGACGACGACGACGACGACGACGACGACGACGACGACGACGACGACGACGACGACGACGACGACGACGACGACGACGACGACGACGACGACGACGACGACGACGACGACGACGGTTTTTATGTCAGCTTGGTGGTTGAGTGATTATAGTACTGCTGTACTCGCCTTGTAATCAGAAGGTAGCTGGTTTGATTCTATGTTACTTTGTTTGTATTACCTGTCACTAGTTTGGTATTACTAATTTAATTAATCTTTGTCACAGGTGTACGAGGCTGCTGGGCTGGCCAATGCTGACAGTTTTATCCGACAGTTCCCTGATGGCTACAGTACCATTCTGGGGGAGAGAGGAGTTACCGTGTCTGGGGGCCAGAAACAGAGGATAGCTATCGCCCGCGCTCTACTGAAAACCCCATCCATCCTCATACTAGACGAGGCTACCAGGTCAGTTGCAAGGGAATGACTTGATCGTAAAACATGTTACCATGCTTAAAGGTAACTTGTTAAAATGTAACATATTAAAAACGTTATGAGTACTGGTATGAGTAAAAGTTTTTATGTCAGCTTGGTGGTTGAGTGATTATAGTACTGCTGTAATCAAAAGGTAGCTGGTTTGATTCTATGTTACTTTGTTTGTATTACCCGTCACTAGTTTGGTATTACTAATTTAATTAATCTTTGTCACAGGTGTACGAGGCTGCTGGGCTGGCCAATGCTGACAGTTTTATCCGACAGTTCCCTGATGGCTACAGTACCATTCTGGGGGAGAGAGGAGTTACCGTGTCTGGGGGCCAGAAACAGAGGATAGCTATCGCCCGCGCTCTACTGAAAATCCCATCCATCCTCATACTAGACGAGGCTACCAGGTCAGTTGCAAGGGAAAGACTTGATCATAAAAAATGTTAAAATGTAACATGTAAATATGTAAAATGTAAAAATGTAGACGACGACGACGACGACGACGACGACGACGACGACGACGACGACGACGACGACGACGACGACGACGACGACGACGACGACGACGACGACGACGACGACGACGACGACGACGACGACGACGACGACGACGACGACGACGACGACGACGACGACGACGACGACGACGACGGTTTTTATGTCAGCTTGGTGGTTGAGTGATTATAGTACTGCTGTACTCGCCTTGTAATCAGAAGGTAGCTGGTTTGATTCTATGTTACTTTGTTTGTATTACCTGTCACTAGTTTGGTATTACTAATTTAATTAATCTTTGTCACAATTGTACGAGGCTGCTGGGCTGGCCAATGCTGACAGTTTTATCCGACAGTTCCCTGATGGCTACAGTACCATTCTGGGGGAGAGAGGAGTTACCGTGTCTGGGGGCCAGAAACAGAGGATAGCTATCGCCCGCGCTCTACTGAAAACCCCATCCATCCTCATACTAGACGAGGCTACCAGGTCAGTTGCAAGGGAATGACTTGATCGTAAAACATGTTAAAATGTAACATGTAAAAATGTAACATGTGGAAATATAAGAATTTAAAATGTAACATGTTAAAATGTAACGTGTTAAAATGTAACATTTTAAAATGTAACATGCTTAAATGTAACGTGTTAAAATGTAACATATTAAAATGTAACATGTAAAAATGTAACATGTAAAATTGTAACCTTTTAAAATGTAACATGCTTAAAGGTAACTTGTTAAAATGTAACACATTAAAAACGTTATGAGTACTGGTATGAGTAAAAGTTTTTATGTCAGCTTGGTGGTTGAGTGATTATAGTACTGCTGTACTCGCCTTGTAATTAGAAGGTAGCTGGTTTGATTCTATGTTACTTTGTTTGTATTACCTGTCACTAGTTTGGTATTACTAATTTAATTAATCTTTGTCACAGGTGTACGAGGCTGCTGGGCTGGCCAATGCTGACAGTTTTATCCGACAGTTCCCTGATGGCTACAGTACCATTCTGGGGGAGAGAGGAGTTACCGTGTCTGGGGGCCAGAAACAGAGGATAGCTATCGCCCGCGCTCTACTGAAAACCCCATCCATCCTCATACTAGACGAGGCTACCAGGTCAGTTGCAAGGGAATGACTTGATCGTAAAACATGTTAAAATGTAACATGTAAAAATGTAACATGTGGAAATATAAGAATTTAAAATGTAACATGTTAAAATGTAACGTGTTAAAATGTAACATTTTAAAATGTAACATGCTTAAATGTAACGTGTTAAAATGTAACATATTAAAATGTAACATGTAAAAATGTAACATGTAAAATTGTAACCTTTTAAAATGTAACATGCTTAAAGGTAACTTGTTAAAATGTAACACATTAAAAACGTTATGAGTACTGGTATGAGTAAAAGTTTTTATGTCAGCTTGGTGGTTGAGTGATTATAGTACTGCTGTACTCGCCTTGTAATTAGAAGGTAGCTGGTTTGATTCTATGTTACTTTGTTTGTATTACCTGTCACTAGTTTGGTATTACTAATTTAATTAATCTTTGTCACAGGTGTACGAGTCTGCTGGGCTGGCCAATGCTGACAGTTTTATCCGACAGTTCCCTGATGGCTACAGTACCATTCTGGGGGAGAGAGGAGTTACCGTGTCTGGGGGCCAGAAACAGAGGATAGCTATCGCCCGCGCTCTACTGAAAACCCCATCCATCCTCATACTAGACGAGGCTACCAGGTCAGTTGCAAGGGAATGACTTGATCGTAAAACATGTTAAAATGTAACATGTAAAAATGTAACATGTGGAAATATAAGAATTTAAAATGTAACATGTTAAAATGTAACGTGTTAAAATGTAACATTTTAAAATGTAACATGCTTGAATGTAACGTGTTAAAATGTAACATATTAAAATGTAACATGTAAAAATGTAACATGTAAAATTGTAACCTTTTAAAATGTAACATGCTTAAAGGTAACTTGTTAAAATGTAACATATTAAAAACGTTATGAGTACTGGTATGAGTAAAAGTTTTTATGTCAGCTTGGTGGTTGAGTGATTATAGTACTGCTGTAATCAGAAGGTAGCTGGTTTGATTCTATGTTACTTTGTTTGTATTACCCGTCACTAGTTTGGTATTACTAATTTAATTAATCTTTGTCACAGGTGTACGAGGCTGCTGGGCTGGCCAATGCTGACAGTTTTATCCGACAGTTCCCTGATGGCTACAGTACCATTCTGGGGGAGAGAGGAGTTACCGTGTCTGGTTGCCAGAAACAGAGGATAGCTATCGCCCGCGCTCTACTGAAAATCCCATCCATCCTCATACTAGACGAGGCTACCAGGTCAGTTGCAAGGGAAAGACTTGATCATAAAAAATGTTAAAATGTAACATGTAAATATGTAAAATGTAAAAATGTAGACGACGACGACGACGACGATGACGACGACGACGACGACGACGACGACGACGACGACGACGACGACGACGACGACGACGACGACGACGACGACGACGACGACGACGACGACGACGACGACGACGACGACGACGACGACGACGACGACGACGACGACGACGACGACGACGACGACGACGACGACGACGACGACGACGACGACGACGACGACGACGACGACGACGACGACGACGACGACGACGACGACGACGACGACGACGACGACGACGACGACGACGACGACGACGACGACGACGACGACGACGACGACGACGACGACGACGACGACGACGACGACGACGACGACGACGACGACGACGACGACGACGACGACGACGACGGTTTTTATGTCAGCTTGGTGGTTGAGTGATTATAGTACTGCTGTACTCGCCTTGTAATCAGAAGGTAGCTGGTTTGATTCTATGTTACTTTGTTTGTATTACCTGTCACTAGTTTGGTATTACTAATTTAATTAATCTTTGTCACAGGTGTACGAGGCTGCTGGGCTGGCCAATGCTGACAGTTTTATCCGACAGTTCCCTGATGGCTACAGTACCATTCTGGGGGAGAGAGGAGTTACCGTGTCTGGGGGCCAGAAACAGAGGATAGCTATCGCCCGCGCTCTACTGAAAACCCCATCCATCCTCATACTAGACGAGGCTACCAGGTCAGTTGCAAGGGAATGACTTGATCGTAAAACATGTTACCATGCTTAAAGGTAACTTGTTAAAATGTAACATATTAAAAACGTTATGAGTACTGGTATGAGTAAAAGTTTTTATGTCAGCTTGGTGGTTGAGTGATTATAGTACTGCTGTAATCAAAAGGTAGCTGGTTTGATTCTATGTTACTTTGTTTGTATTACCCGTCACTAGTTTGGTATTACTAATTTAATTAATCTTTGTCACAGGTGTACGAGGCTGCTGGGCTGGCCAATGCTGACAGTTTTATCCGACAGTTCCCTGATGGCTACAGTACCATTCTGGGGGAGAGAGGAGTTACCGTGTCTGGGGGCCAGAAACAGAGGATAGCTATCGCACGCGCTCTACTGAAAATCCCATCCATCCTCATACTAGACGAGGCTACCAGGTCAGTTGCAAGGGAAAGACTTGATCATAAAAAATGTTAAAATGTAACATGTAAATATGTAAAATGTAAAAATGTAGACGACGACGACGACGACGACGACGACGACGACGACGACGACGACGACGACGACGACGACGACGACGACGACGACGACGACGACGACGACGACGACGACGACGACGACGACGACGACGACGACGACGACGACGACGACGACGACGACGACGACGACGACGACGACGACGACGACGACGACGACGACGACGACGACGACGACGACGACGACGACGACGACGACGACGACGACGACGACGACGACGACGACGACGACGACGACGACGACGACGACGACGACGACGACGACGACGACGACGACGACGACGACGACGACGACGACGACGACGACGACGACGACGACGACGACGACGACGACGGTTTTTATGTCAGCTTGGTGGTTGAGTGATTATAGTACTGCTGTACTCGCCTTGTAATCAGAAGGTAGCTGGTTTGATTCTATGTTACTTTGTTTGTATTACCTGTCACTAGTTTGGTATTACTAATTTAATTAATCTTTGTCACAGGTGTACGAGGCTGCTGGGCTGGCCAATGCTGACAGTTTTATCCGACAGTTCCCTGATGGCTACAGTACCATTCTGGGGGAGAGAGGAGTTACCGTGTCTGGGGGCCAGAAACAGAGGATAGCTATCGCCCGCGCTCTACTGAAAACCCCATCCATCCTCATACTAGACGAGGCTACCAGGTCAGTTGCAAGGGAATGACTTGATCGTAAAACATGTTACCATGCTTAAAGGTAACTTGTTAAAATGTAACATATTAAAAACGTTATGAGTACTGGTATGAGTAAAAGTTTTTATGTCAGCTTGGTGGTTGAGTGATTATAGTACTGCTGTAATCAAAAGGTAGCTGGTTTGATTCTATGTTACTTTGTTTGTATTACCCGTCACTAGTTTGGTATTACTAATTTAATTAATCTTTGTCACAGGTGTACGAGGCTGCTGGGCTGGCCAATGCTGACAGTTTTATCCGACAGTTCCCTGATGGCTACAGTACCATTCTGGGGGAGAGAGGAGTTACCGTGTCTGGGGGCCAGAAACAGAGGATAGCTATCGCCCGCGCTCTACTGAAAATCCCATCCATCCTCATACTAGACGAGGCTACCAGGTCAGTTGCAAGGGAAAGACTTGATCATAAAAAATGTTAAAATGTAACATGTAAATATGTAAAATGTAAAAATGTAGACGACGACGACGACGACGACGACGACGACGACGACGACGACGACGACGACGACGACGACGACGACGACGACGACGACGACGACGACGACGACGACGACGACGACGACGACGACGACGACGACGACGACGACGACGACGACGACGACGACGACGACGACGACGACGACGACGACGACGACGACGACGACGACGACGACGACGACGACGACGACGACGACGACGACGACGACGACGACGACGACGACGACGACGACGACGACGACGACGACGACGACGACGACGACGACGACGACGACGACGACGACGACGACGACGACGACGACGACGACGACGACGACGACGACGACGACGACGACGACGACGACGACGACGACGACGACGACGACGACGACGACGACGACGACGACGACGACGACGACGACGACGACGACGACGACGACGACGACGACGACGACGACGACGACGACGACGACGACGACGACGACGACGACGACGACGACGACGACGACGACGACGACGACGACGACGACGACGACGACGACGACGACGACGACGACGACGACGACGACGACGACGGTTTTTATGTCAGCTTGGTGGTTGAGTGATTATAGTACTGCTGTACTCGCCTTTTAATCAGAAGGTAGCTGGTTTGATTCTATGTTACTTTGTTTGTATTACCTGTCACTAGTTTGGTATTACTAATTTAATTAATCTTTGTCACAGGTGTACGAGGCTGCTGGGCTGGCCAATGCTGACAGTTTTATCCGACAGTTCCCTGATGGCTACAGTACCATTCTGGGGGAGAGAGGAGTTACCGTGTCTGGGGGCCAGAAACAGAGGATAGCTATCGCCCGCGCTCTACTGAAAACCCCATCCATCCTCATACTAGACGAGGCTACCAGGTCAGTTGCAAGGGAATGACTTGATCGTAAAACATGTTAAAATGTAACATGTAAAAATGTAACATGTGGAAATATAAGAATTTAAAATGTAACATGTTAAAATGTAACGTGTTAAAATGTAACATTTTAAAATGTAACATGCTTAAATGTAACGTGTTAAAATGTAACATATTAAAATGTAACATGTAAAAATGTAACATGTAAAATTGTAACCTTTTAAAATGTAACATGCTTAAAGGTAACTTGTTAAAATGTAACACATTAAAAACGTTATGAGTACTGGTATGAGTAAAAGTTTTTATGTCAGCTTGGTGGTTGAGTGATTATAGTACTGCTGTACTCGCCTTGTAATTAGAAGGTAGCTGGTTTGATTCTATGTTACTTTGTTTGTATTACCTGTCACTAGTTTGGTATTACTAATTTAAATATGTATGTATATTAAATATGTTAAATATGAATTTAAATATGTAAAATGTAAAAATGTAGACGACGACGACGACGACGACGACGACGACGACGACGACGACGACGACGACGACGACGACGACGACGACGACGACGACGACGACGACGACGACGACGACGACGACGACGACGACGACGACGACGACGACGACGACGACGACGACGACGACGACGACGACGACGACGACGACGACGACGACGACGACGACGACGACGACGACGACGACGACGACGACGACGACGACGACGACGACGACGACGACGACGACGACGACGACGACGACGACGACGACGACGACGACGACGACGACGACGACGACGACGACGACGACGACGACGACGACGACGACGACGACGACGACGACGACGACGACGACGACGACGACGACGACGACGACGACGACGACGACGACGACGGTTTTTATGTCAGCTTGGTGGTTGAGTGATTATAGTACTGCTGTACTCGCCTTGTAATCAGAAGGTAGCTGGTTTGATTCTATGTTACTTTGTTTGTATTACCTGTCACTAGTTTGGTATTACTAATTTAATTAATCTTTGTCACAGGTGTACGAGGCTGCTGGGCTGGCCAATGCTGACAGTTTTATCCGACAGTTCCCTGATGGCTACAGTACCATTCTGGGGGAGAGAGGAGTTACCGTGTCTGGGGGCCAGAAACAGAGGATAGCTATCGCCCGCGCTCTACTGAAAACCCCATCCATCCTCATACTAGACGAGGCTACCAGGTCAGTTGCAAGGGAATGACTTGATCGTAAAACATGTTACCATGCTTAAAGGTAACTTGTTAAAATGTAACATATTAAAAACGTTATGAGTACTGGTATGAGTAAAAGTTTTTATGTCAGCTTGGTGGTTGAGTGATTATAGTACTGCTGTAATCAAAAGGTAGCTGGTTTGATTCTATGTTACTTTGTTTGTATTACCCGTCACTAGTTTGGTATTACTAATTTAATTAATCTTTGTCACAGGTGTACGAGGCTGCTGGGCTGGCCAATGCTGACAGTTTTATCCGACAGTTCCCTGATGGCTACAGTACCATTCTGGGGGAGAGAGGAGTTACCGTGTCTGGGGGCCAGAAACAGAGGATAGCTATCGCCCGCGCTCTACTGAAAATCCCATCCATCCTCATACTAGACGAGGCTACCAGGTCAGTTGCAAGGGAAAGACTTGATCATAAAAAATGTTAAAATGTAACATGTAAATATGTAAAATGTAAAAATGTAGACGACGACGACGACGACGACGACGACGACGACGACGACGACGACGACGACGACGACGACGACGACGACGACGACGACGACGACGACGACGACGACGACGACGACGACGACGACGACGACGACGACGACGACGACGACGACGACGACGACGACGACGACGACGACGACGACGACGACGACGACGACGACGACGACGACGACGACGACGACGACGACGACGACGACGACGACGACGACGACGACGACGACGACGACGACGACGACGACGACGACGACGACGACGACGACGACGACGACGACGACGACGACGACGACGACGACGACGACGACGACGACGACGACGACGACGACGACGACGACGACGACGACGACGACGACGACGACGACGACGACGACGACGACGACGACGACGACGACGACGACGACGACGACGACGACGACGACGACGACGACGACGACGACGACGACGACGACGACGACGACGACGACGACGACGACGACGACGACGACGACGACGACGACGACGACGACGACGACGACGACGACGACGACGACGACGACGACGACGACGACGACGACGACGACGACGACGACGACGACGACGACGACGACGACGACGACGACGACGACGACGACGACGACGACGACGACGACGACGACGACGACGACGACGACGACGACGACGACGACGACGACGACGACGACGACGACGACGACGACGACGACGACGACGACGACGACGACGACGACGACGACGACGACGACGACGACGACGACGACGACGACGACGACGACGACGACGACGACGACGACGACGACGGTTTTTATGTCAGCTTGGTGGTTGAGTGATTATAGTACTGCTGTACTCGCCTTGTAATCAGAAGGTAGCTGGTTTGATTCTATGTTACTTTGTTTGTATTACCTGTCACTAGTTTGGTATTACTAATTTAATTAATCTTTGTCACAGGTGTACGAGGCTGCTGGGCTGGCCAATGCTGACAGTTTTATCCGACAGTTCCCTGATGGCTACAGTACCATTCTGGGGGAGAGAGGAGTTACCGTGTCTGGGGGCCAGAAACAGAGGATAGCTATCGCCCGCGCTCTACTGAAAACCCCATCCATCCTCATACTAGACGAGGCTACCAGGTCAGTTGCAAGGGAATGACTTGATCGTAAAACATGTTACCATGCTTAAAGGTAACTTGTTAAAATGTAACATATTAAAAACGTTATGAGTACTGGTATGAGTAAAAGTTTTTATGTCAGCTTGGTGGTTGAGTGATTATAGTACTGCTGTAATCAAAAGGTAGCTGGTTTGATTCTATGTTACTTTGTTTGTATTACCCGTCACTAGTTTGGTATTACTAATTTAATTAATCTTTGTCACAGGTGTACGAGGCTGCTGGGCTGGCCAATGCTGACAGTTTTATCCGACAGTTCCCTGATGGCTACAGTACCATTCTGGGGGAGAGAGGAGTTACCGTGTCTGGGGGCCAGAAACAGAGGATAGCTATCGCCCGCGCTCTACTGAAAATCCCATCCATCCTCATACTAGACGAGGCTACCAGGTCAGTTGCAAGGGAAAGACTTGATCATAAAAAATGTTAAAATGTAACATGTAAATATGTAAAATGTGACGACGACGACGACGACGACGACGACGACGACGACGACGACGACGACGACGACGACGACGACGACGACGACGACGACGACGACGACGACGACGACGACGACGACGACGACGACGACGACGACGACGACGACGACGACGACGACGACGACGACGACGACGACGACGACGACGACGACGACGACGACGACGACGACGACGACGACGACGACGACGACGACGACGACGACGACGACGACGACGACGACGACGACGACGACGACGACGACGACGACGACGACGACGACGACGACGACGACGACGACGACGACGACGACGACGACGACGACGACGACGACGACGACGACGACGACGACGACGACGACGACGACGACGACGACGACGACGACGACGACGACGACGACGACGACGACGACGACGACGACGACGACGACGACGACGACGACGACGACGACGACGACGACGACGACGACGACGACGACGACGACGGTTTTTATGTCAGCTTGGTGGTTGAGTGATTATAGTACTGCTGTACTCGCCTTGTAATCAGAAGGTAGCTGGTTTGATTCTATGTTACTTTGTTTGTATTACCTGTCACTAGTTTGGTATTACTAATTTAATTAATCTTTGTCACAGGTGTACGAGGCTGCTGGGCTGGCCAATGCTGACAGTTTTATCCGACAGTTCCCTGATGGCTACAGTACCATTCTGGGGGAGAGAGGAGTTACCGTGTCTGGGGGCCAGAAACAGAGGATAGCTATCGCCCGCGCTCTACTGAAAACCCCATCCATCCTCATACTAGACGAGGCTACCAGGTCAGTTGCAAGGGAATGACTTGATCGTAAAACATGTTAAAATGTAACATGTAAAAATGTAACATGTGGAAATATAAGAATTTAAAATGTAACATGTTAAAATGTAACGTGTTAAAATGTAACATTTTAAAATGTAACATGCTTAAATGTAACGTGTTAAAATGTAACATATTAAAATGTAACATGTAAAAATGTAACATGTAAAATTGTAACCTTTTAAAATGTAACATGCTTAAAGGTAACTTGTTAAAATGTAACACATTAAAAACGTTATGAGTACTGGTATGAGTAAAAGTTTTTATGTCAGCTTGGTGGTTGAGTGATTATAGTACTGCTGTACTCGCCTTGTAATTAGAAGGTAGCTGGTTTGATTCTATGTTACTTTGTTTGTATTACCTGTCACTAGTTTGGTATTACTAATTTAAATATGTATGTATATTAAATATGTTAAATATGAATTTAAATATGTAAAATGTAAAAATGTAGACGACGACGACGACGACGACGACGACGACGACGACGACGACGACGACGACGACGACGACGACGACGACGACGACGACGACGACGACGACGACGACGACGACGACGACGACGACGACGACGACGACGACGACGACGACGACGACGACGACGACGACGACGACGACGACGACGACGACGACGACGACGACGACGACGACGACGACGACGACGACGACGACGACGACGACGACGACGACGACGACGACGACGACGACGACGACGACGACGACGACGACGACGACGACGACGACGACGACGGTTTTTATGTCAGCTTGGTGGTTGAGTGATTATAGTACTGCTGTACTCGCCTTGTAATCAGAAGGTAGCTGGTTTGATTCTATGTTACTTTGTTTGTATTACCTGTCACTAGTTTGGTATTACTAATTTAATTAATCTTTGTCACAGGTGTACGAGGCTGCTGGGCTGGCCAATGCTGATGCTGGGCTGGCCAATGCTGACAGTTTTATCCGACAGTTCCCTGATGGCTACAGTACCATTCTGGGGGAGAGAGGAGTTACCGTGTCTGGGGGCCAGAAACAGAGGATAGCTATCGCCCGCGCTCTACTGAAAACCCCATCCATCCTCATACTAGACGAGGCTACCAGGTCAGTTGCAAGGGAATGACTTGATCGTAAAACATGTTACCATGCTTAAAGGTAACTTGTTAAAATGTAACATATTAAAAACGTTATGAGTACTGGTATGAGTAAAAGTTTTTATGTCAGCTTGGTGGTTGAGTGATTATAGTACTGCTGTAATCAAAAGGTAGCTGGTTTGATTCTATGTTACTTTGTTTGTATTACCCGTCACTAGTTTGGTATTACTAATTTAATTAATCTTTGTCACAGGTGTACGAGGCTGCTGGGCTGGCCAATGCTGACAGTTTTATCCGACAGTTCCCTGATGGCTACAGTACCATTCTGGGGGAGAGAGGAGTTACCGTGTCTGGGGGCCAGAAACAGAGGATAGCTATCGCCCGCGCTCTACTGAAAATCCCATCCATCCTCATACTAGACGAGTTTACCAGGTCAGTTGCAAGGGAAAGACTTGATCATAAAAAATGTTAAAATGTAACATGTAAATATGTAAAATGTAAAAATGTAGACGACGACGACGACGACGACGACGACGACGACGACGACGACGACGACGACGACGACGACGACGACGACGACGACGACGACGACGACGACGACGACGACGACGACGACGACGACGACGACGACGACGACGACGACGACGACGACGACGACGACGACGACGACGACGACGACGACGACGACGACGACGACGACGACGACGACGACGACGACGACGACGACGACGACGACGACGACGACGACGACGACGACGACGACGACGACGACGACGACGACGACGACGACGACGACGACGACGACGACGACGACGACGACGACGACGACGACGACGACGACGACGACGACGACGACGACGACGACGACGACGACGACGACGACGACGACGACGACGACGACGACGACGACGACGACGACGACGACGACGACGACGACGACGACGACGACGACGACGACGACGACGACGACGACGACGACGACGACGACGACGACGACGACGACGACGACGACGACGACGACGACGACGACGACGACGACGACGACGACGACGACGACGACGACGACGACGACGACGACGACGACGACGACGACGACGACGGTTTTTATGTCAGCTTGGTGGTTGAGTGATTATAGTACTGCTGTACTCGCCTTGTAATCAGAAGGTAGCTGGTTTGATTCTATGTTACTTTGTTTGTATTACCTGTCACTAGTTTGGTATTACTAATTTAATTAATCTTTGTCACAGGTGTACGAGGCTGCTGGGCTGGCCAATGCTGACAGTTTTATCCGACAGTTCCCTGATGGCTACAGTACCATTCTGGGGGAGAGAGGAGTTACCGTGTCTGGGGGCCAGAAACAGAGGATAGCTATCGCCCGCGCTCTACTGAAAACCCCATCCATCCTCATACTAGACGAGGCTACCAGGTCAGTTGCAAGGGAATGACTTGATCGTAAAACATGTTACCATGCTTAAAGGTAACTTGTTAAAATGTAACATATTAAAAACGTTATGAGTACTGGTATGAGTAAAAGTTTTTATGTCAGCTTGGTGGTTGAGTGATTATAGTACTGCTGTAATCAAAAGGTAGCTGGTTTGATTCTATGTTACTTTGTTTGTATTACCCGTCACTAGTTTGGTATTACTAATTTAATTAATCTTTGTCACAGGTGTACGAGGCTGCTGGGCTGGCCAATGCTGACAGTTTTATCCGACAGTTCCCTGATGGCTACAGTACCATTCTGGGGGAGAGAGGAGTTACCGTGTCTGGGGGCCAGAAACAGAGGATAGCTATCGCCCGCGCTCTACTGAAAATCCCATCCATCCTCATACTAGACGAGGCTACCAGGTCAGTTGCAAGGGAAAGACTTGATCATAAAAAATGTTAAAATGTAACATGTAAATATGTAAAATGTAAAAATGTAGACGACGACGACGACGACGACGACGACGACGACGACGACGACGACGACGACGACGACGACGACGACGACGACGACGACGACGACGACGACGACGACGACGACGACGACGACGACGACGACGACGACGACGACGACGACGACGACGACGACGACGACGACGACGACGACGACGACGACGACGACGACGACGACGACGACGACGACGACGACGACGACGACGACGACGACGACGACGACGACGACGACGACGACGACGACGACGACGACGACGACGACGACGACGACGACGACGACGACGACGACGACGACGACGACGACGACGACGACGACGACGACGACGACGACGACGACGACGACGACGACGACGACGACGACGACGACGACGACGACGACGACGACGACGACGACGACGACGACGACGACGACGACGACGACGACGACGACGACGACGACGACGACGACGACGACGACGACGACGACGACGACGACGACGACGACGACGACGACGACGACGACGACGACGACGACGACGACGACGACGACGACGACGACGACGACGACGACGACGACGACGACGACGACGACGACGACGACGACGACGACGACGACGACGACGACGACGACGACGACGACGACGACGACGACGACGACGACGACGACGACGACGACGACGACGACGACGACGACGACGACGACGACGACGACGACGACGACGACGACGACGACGACGACGACGACGACGACGACGACGACGACGACGACGACGACGACGACGACGACGACGACGACGACGACGACGACGACGACGACGACGACGACGACGACGACGACGACGACGACGACGACGACGACGACGACGACGACGACGACGACGACGACGACGACGACGACGACGACGGTTTTTATGTCAGCTTGGTGGTTGAGTGATTATAGTACTGCTGTACTCGCCTTGTAATCAGAAGGTAGCTGGTTTGATTCTATGTTACTTTGTTTGTATTACCTGTCACTAGTTTGGTATTACTAATTTAATTAATCTTTGTCACAGGTGTACGAGGCTGCTGGGCTGGCCAATGCTGACAGTTTTATCCGACAGTTCCCTGATGGCTACAGTACCATTCTGGGGGAGAGAGGACAGAGGATAGCTATCGCCCGCGCTCTACTGAAAACCCCATCCATCCTCATACTAGACGAGGCTACCAGGTCAGTTGCAAGGGAATGACTTGATCGTAAAACATGTTACCATGCTTAAAGGTAACTTGTTAAAATGTAACATATTAAAAACGTTATGAGTACTGGTATGAGTAAAAGTTTTTATGTCAGCTTGGTGGTTGAGTGATTATAGTACTGCTGTAATCAAAAGGTAGCTGGTTTGATTCTATGTTACTTTGTTTGTATTACCCGTCACTAGTTTGGTATTACTAATTTAATTAATCTTTGTCACAGGTGTACGAGGCTGCTGGGCTGGCCAATGCTGACAGTTTTATCCGACAGTTCCCTGATGGCTACAGTACCATTCTGGGGGAGAGAGGAGTTACCGTGTCTGGGGGCCAGAAACAGAGGATAGCTATCGCCCGCGCTCTACTGAAAATCCCATCCATCCTCATACTAGACGAGGCTACCAGGTCAGTTGCAAGGGAAAGACTTGATCATAAAAAATGTTAAAATGTAACATGTAAATATGTAAAATGTAAAAATGTAGACGACGACGACGACGACGACGACGACGACGACGACGACGACGACGACGACGACGACGACGACGACGACGACGACGACGACGACGACGACGACGACGACGACGACGACGACGACGACGACGACGACGACGACGACGACGACGACGACGACGACGACGACGACGACGACGACGACGACGACGACGACGACGACGACGACGACGACGACGACGACGACGACGACGACGACGACGACGACGACGACGACGACGACGACGACGACGACGACGACGACGACGACGACGACGACGACGACGACGACGACGACGACGACGACGACGACGACGACGACGACGACGACGACGACGACGACGACGACGACGACGACGACGACGACGACGACGACGACGACGACGACGACGACGACGACGACGACGACGACGACGACGACGACGACGACGACGACGACGACGACGACGACGACGACGACGACGACGACGACGACGACGACGACGACGACGACGACGACGACGACGACGACGACGACGACGACGACGACGACGACGACGACGACGACGACGACGACGACGACGACGACGGTTTTTATGTCAGCTTGGTGGTTGAGTGATTATAGTACTGCTGTACTCGCCTTGTAATCAGAAGGTAGCTGGTTTGATTCTATGTTACTTTGTTTGTATTACCTGTCACTAGTTTGGTATTACTAATTTAATTAATCTTTGTCACAGGTGTACGAGGCTGCTGCTTTGTCACAGGTGTACGAGGCTGCTGGGCTGGCCAATGCTGACAGTTTTATCCGACAGTTCCCTGATGGCTACAGTACCATTCTGGGGGAGAGAGGAGTTACCGTGTCTGGGGGCCAGAAACAGAGGATAGCTATCGCCCGCGCTCTACTGAAAACCCCATCCATCCTCATACTAGACGAGGCTACCAGGTCAGTTGCAAGGGAATGACTTGATCGTAAAACATGTTAAAATGTAACATGTAAAAATGTAACATGTGGAAATATAAGAATTTAAAATGTAACATGTTAAAATGTAACGTGTTAAAATGTAACATTTTAAAATGTAACATGCTTAAATGTAACGTGTTAAAATGTAACATATTAAAATGTAACATGTAAAAATGTAACATGTAAAATTGTAACCTTTTAAAATGTAACATGCTTAAAGGTAACTTGTTAAAATGTAACACATTAAAAACGTTATGAGTACTGGTATGAGTAAAAGTTTTTATGTCAGCTTGGTGGTTGAGTGATTATAGTACTGCTGTACTCGCCTTGTAATTAGAAGGTAGCTGGTTTGATTCTATGTTACTTTGTTTGTATTACCTGTCACTAGTTTGGTATTACTAATTTAAATATGTATGTATATTAAATATGTTAAATATGAATTTAAATATGTAAAATGTAAAAATGTAGACGACGACGACGACGACGACGACGACGACGACGACGACGACGACGACGACGACGACGACGACGACGACGACGACGACGACGACGACGACGACGACGACGACGACGACGACGACGACGACGACGACGACGACGACGACGACGACGACGACGACGACGACGACGACGACGACGACGACGACGACGACGACGACGACGACGACGACGACGACGACGACGACGACGACGACGACGACGACGACGACGACGACGACGACGACGACGACGACGACGACGACGACGACGACGACGACGACGACGGTTTTTATGTCAGCTTGGTGGTTGAGTGATTATAGTACTGCTGTACTCGCCTTGTAATCAGAAGGTAGCTGGTTTGATTCTATGTTACTTTGTTTGTATTACCTGTCACTAGTTTGGTATTACTAATTTAATTAATCTTTGTCACAGGTGTACGAGGCTGCTGGGCTGGCCAATGCTGACAGTTTTATCCGACAGTTCCCTGATGGCTACAGTACCATTCTGGGGGAGAGAGGAGTTACCGTGTCTGGGGGCCAGAAACAGAGGATAGCTATCGCCCGCGCTCTACTGAAAACCCCATCCATCCTCATACTAGACGAGGCTACCAGGTCAGTTGCAAGGGAATGACTTGATCGTAAAACTGCTTAAAGGTAACTTGTTAAAATGTAACATATTAAAAACGTTATGAGTACTGGTATGAGTAAAAGTTTTTATGTCAGCTTGGTGGTTGAGTGATTATAGTACTGCTGTAATCAAAAGGTAGCTGGTTTGATTCTATGTTACTTTGTTTGTATTACCCGTCACTAGTTTGGTATTACTAATTTAATTAATCTTTGTCACAGGTGTACGAGGCTGCTGGGCTGGCCAATGCTGACAGTTTTATCCGACAGTTCCCTGATGGCTACAGTACCATTCTGGGGGAGAGAGGAGTTACCGTGTCTGGGGGCCAGAAACAGAGGATAGCTATCGCCCGCGCTCTACTGAAAATCCCATCCATCCTCATACTAGACGAGGCTACCAGGTCAGTTGCAAGGGAAAGACTTGATCATAAAAAATGTTAAAATGTAACATGTAAATATGTAAAATGTAAAAATGTAGACGACGACGACGACGACGACGACGACGACGACGACGACGACGACGACGACGACGACGACGACGACGACGACGACGACGACGACGACGACGACGACGACGACGACGACGACGACGACGACGACGACGACGACGACGACGACGACGACGACGACGACGACGACGACGACGACGACGACGACGACGACGACGACGACGACGACGACGACGACGACGACGACGACGACGACGACGACGACGACGACGACGACGACGACGACGACGACGACGACGACGACGACGACGACGACGACGACGACGACGACGACGACGACGACGACGACGACGACGACGACGACGACGACGACGACGACGACGACGACGACGACGACGACGACGACGACGACGACGACGACGACGACGGTTTTTATGTCAGCTTGGTGGTTGAGTGATTATAGTACTGCTGTACTCGCCTTGTAATCAGAAGGTAGCTGGTTTGATTCTATGTTACTTTGTTTGTATTACCTGTCACTAGTTTGGTATTACTAATTTAATTAATCTTTGTCACAGGTGTACGAGGCTGCTGGGCTGGCCAATGCTGACAGTTTTATCCGACAGTTCCCTGATGGCTACAGTACCATTCTGGGGGAGAGAGGAGTTACCGTGTCTGGGGGCCAGAAACAGAGGATAGCTATCGCCCGCGCTCTACTGAAAACCCCATCCATCCTCATACTAGACGAGGCTACCAGGTCAGTTGCAAGGGAATGACTTGATCGTAAAACATGTTACCATGCTTAAAGGTAACTTGTTAAAATGTAACATATTAAAAACGTTATGAGTACTGGTATGAGTAAAAGTTTTTATGTCAGCTTGGTGGTTGAGTGATTATAGTACTGCTGTAATCAAAAGGTAGCTGGTTTGATTCTATGTTACTTTGTTTGTATTACCCGTCACTAGTTTGGTATTACTAATTTAATTAATCTTTGTCACAGGTGTACGAGGCTGCTGGGCTGGCCAATGCTGACAGTTTTATCCGACAGTTCCCTGATGGCTACAGTACCATTCTGGGGGAGAGAGGAGTTACCGTGTCTGGGGGCCAGAAACAGAGGATAGCTATCGCCCGCGCTCTACTGAAAATCCCATCCATCCTCATACTAGACGAGGCTACCAGGTCAGTTGCAAGGGAAAGACTTGATCATAAAAAATGTTAAAATGTAACATGTAAATATGTAAAATGTAAAAATGTAGACGACGACGACGACGACGACGACGACGACGACGACGACGACGACGACGACGACGACGACGACGACGACGACGACGACGACGACGACGACGACGACGACGACGACGACGACGACGACGACGACGACGACGACGACGACGACGACGACGACGACGACGACGACGACGACGACGACGACGACGACGACGACGACGACGACGACGACGACGACGACGACGACGACGACGACGACGACGACGACGACGACGACGACGACGACGACGACGACGACGACGACGACGACGACGACGACGACGACGACGACGACGACGACGACGACGACGACGACGACGACGACGACGACGACGACGACGACGACGACGACGACGACGACGACGACGACGACGACGACGACGACGACGACGACGACGACGACGACGACGACGACGACGACGACGACGACGACGACGACGACGACGACGACGACGACGACGACGACGACGACGACGACGACGACGACGACGACGACGACGACGACGACGACGACGACGACGACGACGACGACGACGACGACGACGACGACGACGACGACGACGACGACGACGACGACGACGACGACGACGACGACGACGACGACGACGACGACGACGACGACGACGACGGTTTTTATGTCAGCTTGGTGGTTGAGTGATTATAGTACTGCTGTACTCGCCTTGTAATCAGAAGGTAGCTGGTTTGATTCTATGTTACTTTGTTTGTATTACCTGTCACTAGTTTGGTATTACTAATTTAATTAATCTTTGTCACAGGTGTACGAGGCTGCTGGGCTGGCCAATGCTGACAGTTTTATCCGACAGTTCCCTGATGGCTACAGTACCATTCTGGGGGAGAGAGGAGTTACCGTGTCTGGGGGCCAGAAACAGAGGATAGCTATCGCCCGCGCTCTACTGAAAACCCCATCCATCCTCATACTAGACGAGGCTACCAGGTCAGTTGCAAGGGAATGACTTGATCGTAAAACATGTTAAAATGTAACATGTAAAAATGTAACATGTGGAAATATAAGAATTTAAAATGTAACATGTTAAAATGTAACGTGTTAAAATGTAACATTTTAAAATGTAACATGCTTAAATGTAACGTGTTAAAATGTAACATATTAAAATGTAACATGTAAAAATGTAACATGTAAAATTGTAACCTTTTAAAATGTAACATGCTTAAAGGTAACTTGTTAAAATGTAACACATTAAAAACGTTATGAGTACTGGTATGAGTAAAAGTTTTTATGTCAGCTTGGTGGTTGAGTGATTATAGTACTGCTGTACTCGCCTTGTAATTAGAAGGTAGCTGGTTTGATTCTATGTTACTTTGTTTGTATTACCTGTCACTAGTTTGGTATTACTAATTTAAATATGTATGTATATTAAATATGTTAAATATGAATTTAAATATGTAAAATGTAAAAATGTAGACGACGACGACGACGACGACGACGACGACGACGACGACGACGACGACGACGACGACGACGACGACGACGACGACGACGACGACGACGACGACGACGACGACGACGACGACGACGACGACGACGACGACGACGACGACGACGACGACGACGACGACGACGACGACGACGACGACGACGACGACGACGACGACGACGACGACGACGACGACGACGACGACGACGACGACGACGACGACGACGACGACGACGACGACGACGACGACGACGACGACGACGACGACGACGACGACGACGACGACGACGACGACGACGACGACGACGACGACGACGACGACGACGACGACGACGACGACGACGACGACGACGACGGTTTTTATGTCAGCTTGGTGGTTGAGTGATTATAGTACTGCTGTACTCGCCTTGTAATCAGAAGGTAGCTGGTTTGATTCTATGTTACTTTGTTTGTATTACCTGTCACTAGTTTGGTATTACTAATTTAATTAATCTTTGTCACAGGTGTACGAGGCTGCTGGGCTGGCCAATGCTGACAGTTTTATCCGACAGTTCCCTGATGGCTACAGTACCATTCTGGGGGAGAGAGGAGTTACCGTGTCTGGGGGCCAGAAACAGAGGATAGCTATCGCCCGCGCTCTACTGAAAACCCCATCCATCCTCATACTAGACGAGGCTACCAGGTCAGTTGCAAGGGAATGACTTGATCGTAAAACATGTTACCATGCTTAAAGGTAACTTGTTAAAATGTAACATATTAAAAACGTTATGAGTACTGGTATGAGTAAAAGTTTTTATGTCAGCTTGGTGGTTGAGTGATTATAGTACTGCTGTAATCAAAAGGTAGCTGGTTTGATTCTATGTTACTTTGTTTGTATTACCCGTCACTAGTTTGGTATTACTAATTTAATTAATCTTTGTCACAGGTGTACGAGGCTGCTGGGCTGGCCAATGCTGACAGTTTTATCCGACAGTTCCCTGATGGCTACAGTACCATTCTGGGGGAGAGAGGAGTTACCGTGTCTGGGGGCCAGAAACAGAGGATAGCTATCGCCCGCGCTCTACTGAAAATCCCATCCATCCTCATACTAGACGAGGCTACCAGGTCAGTTGCAAGGGAAAGACTTGATCATAAAAAATGTTAAAATGTAACATGTAAATATGTAAAATGTAAAAATGTAGACGACGACGACGACGACGACGACGACGACGACGACGACGACGACGACGACGACGACGACGACGACGACGACGACGACGACGACGACGACGACGACGACGACGACGACGACGACGACGACGACGACGACGACGACGACGACGACGACGACGACGACGACGACGACGACGACGACGACGACGACGACGACGACGACGACGACGACGACGACGACGACGACGACGACGACGACGACGACGACGACGACGACGACGACGACGACGACGACGACGACGACGACGACGACGACGACGACGACGACGACGACGACGACGACGACGACGGTTTTTATGTCAGCTTGGTGGTTGAGTGATTATAGTACTGCTGTACTCGCCTTGTAATCAGAAGGTAGCTGGTTTGATTCTATGTTACTTTGTTTGTATTACCTGTCACTAGTTTGGTATTACTAATTTAATTAATCTTTGTCACAGGTGTACGAGGCTGCTGGGCTGGCCAATGCTGACAGTTTTATCCGACAGTTCTTCCCTGATGGCTACAGTACCATTCTGGGGGAGAGAGGAGTTACCGTGTCTGGGGGCCAGAAACAGAGGATAGCTATCGCCCGCGCTCTACTGAAAACCCCATCCATCCTCATACTAGACGAGGCTACCAGGTCAGTTGCAAGGGAATGACTTGATCGTAAAACATGTTACCATGCTTAAAGGTAACTTGTTAAAATGTAACATATTAAAAACGTTATGAGTACTGGTATGAGTAAAAGTTTTTATGTCAGCTTGGTGGTTGAGTGATTATAGTACTGCTGTAATCAAAAGGTAGCTGGTTTGATTCTATGTTACTTTGTTTGTATTACCCGTCACTAGTTTGGTATTACTAATTTAATTAATCTTTGTCACAGGTGTACGAGGCTGCTGGGCTGGCCAATGCTGACAGTTTTATCCGACAGTTCCCTGATGGCTACAGTACCATTCTGGGGGAGAGAGGAGTTACCGTGTCTGGGGGCCAGAAACAGAGGATAGCTATCGCCCGCGCTCTACTGAAAATCCCATCCATCCTCATACTAGACGAGGCTACCAGGTCAGTTGCAAGGGAAAGACTTGATCATAAAAAATGTTAAAATGTAACATGTAAATATGTAAAATGTAAAAATGTAGACGACGACGACGACGACGACGACGACGACGACGACGACGACGACGACGACGACGACGACGACGACGACGACGACGACGACGACGACGACGACGACGACGACGACGACGACGACGACGACGACGACGACGACGACGACGACGACGACGACGACGACGACGACGACGACGACGACGACGACGACGACGACGACGACGACGACGACGACGACGACGACGACGACGACGACGACGACGACGACGACGACGACGACGACGACGACGACGACGACGACGACGACGACGACGACGACGACGACGACGACGACGACGACGACGACGACGACGACGACGACGACGACGACGACGACGACGACGACGACGACGACGACGACGACGACGACGACGACGACGACGACGACGACGACGACGACGACGACGACGACGACGACGACGACGACGACGACGACGGTTTTTATGTCAGCTTGGTGGTTGAGTGATTATAGTACTGCTGTACTCGCCTTGTAATCAGAAGGTAGCTGGTTTGATTCTATGTTACTTTGTTTGTATTACCTGTCACTAGTTTGGTATTACTAATTTAATTAATCTTTGTCACAGGTGTACGAGGCTGCTGGGCTGGCCAATGCTGACAGTTTTATCCGACAGTTCCCTGATGGCTACAGTACCATTCTGGGGGAGAGAGGAGTTACCGTGTCTGGGGGCCAGAAACAGAGGATAGCTATCGCCCGCGCTCTACTGAAAACCCCATCCATCCTCATACTAGACGAGGCTACCAGGTCAGTTGCAAGGGAATGACTTGATCGTAAAACATGTTAAAATGTAACATGTAAAAATGTAACATGTGGAAATATAAGAATTTAAAATGTAACATGTTAAAATGTAACGTGTTAAAATGTAACATTTTAAAATGTAACATGCTTAAATGTAACGTGTTAAAATGTAACATATTAAAATGTAACATGTAAAAATGTAACATGTAAAATTGTAACCTTTTAAAATGTAACATGCTTAAAGGTAACTTGTTAAAATGTAACACATTAAAAACGTTATGAGTACTGGTATGAGTAAAAGTTTTTATGTCAGCTTGGTGGTTGAGTGATTATAGTACTGCTGTACTCGCCTTGTAATTAGAAGGTAGCGGGTTTGATTCTATGTTACTTTGTTTGTATTACCTGTCACTAGTTTGGTATTACTAATTTAAATATGTATGTATATTAAATATGTTAAATATGAATTTAAATATGTAAAATGTAAAAATGTAGACGACGACGACGACGACGACGACGACGACGACGACGACGACGACGACGACGACGACGACGACGACGACGACGACGACGACGACGACGACGACGACGACGACGACGACGACGACGACGACGACGACGACGACGACGACGACGACGACGACGACGACGACGACGACGACGACGACGACGACGACGACGACGACGACGACGACGACGACGACGACGACGACGACGACGACGACGACGACGACGACGACGACGACGACGACGACGACGACGACGACGACGACGACGACGACGACGACGACGACGACGACGACGGTTTTTATGTCAGCTTGGTGGTTGAGTGATTATAGTACTGCTGTACTCGCCTTGTAATCAGAAGGTAGCTGGTTTGATTCTATGTTACTTTGTTTGTATTACCTGTCACTAGTTTGGTATTACTAATTTAATTAATCTTTGTCACAGGTGTACGAGGCTGCTGGGCTGGCCAATGCTGACAGTTTTATCCGACAGTTCCCTGATGGCTACAGTACCATTCTGGGGGAGAGAGGAGTTACCGTGTCTGGGGGCCAGAAACAGAGGATAGCTATCGCCCGCGCTCTACTGAAAACCCCATCCATCCTCATACTAGACGAGGCTACCAGGTCAGTTGCAAGGGAATGACTTGATCGTAAAACATGTTACCATGCTTAAAGGTAACTTGTTAAAATGTAACATATTAAAAACGTTATGAGTACTGGTATGAGTAAAAGTTTTTATGTCAGCTTGGTGGTTGAGTGATTATAGTACTGCTGTAATCAAAAGGTAGCTGGTTTGATTCTATGTTACTTTGTTTGTATTACCCGTCACTAGTTTGGTATTACTAATTTAATTAATCTTTGTCACAGGTGTACGAGGCTGCTGGGCTGGCCAATGCTGACAGTTTTATCCGACAGTTCCCTGATGGCTACAGTACCATTCTGGGGGAGAGAGGAGTTACCGTGTCTGGGGGCCAGAAACAGAGGATAGCTATCGCCCGCGCTCTACTGAAAATCCCATCCATCCTCATACTAGACGAGGCTACCAGGTCAGTTGCAAGGGAAAGACTTGATCATAAAAAATGTTAAAATGTAACATGTAAATATGTAAAATGTAAAAATGTAGACGACGACGACGACGACGACGACGACGACGACGACGACGACGACGACGACGACGACGACGACGACGACGACGACGACGACGACGACGACGACGACGACGACGACGACGACGACGACGACGACGACGACGACGACGACGACGACGACGACGACGACGACGACGACGACGACGACGACGACGACGACGACGACGACGACGACGACGACGACGACGACGACGACGACGACGACGACGACGACGACGACGACGACGACGACGACGACGACGACGACGACGACGACGACGACGACGACGACGACGACGACGACGACGACGACGACGACGACGACGACGACGACGACGACGACGACGACGACGACGACGACGACGACGACGACGAACACGACGACGACGACGACGACGACGACGACGACGACGACGACGACGACGACGACGACGACGACGACGACGACGACGACGGTTTTTATGTCAGCTTGGTGGTTGAGTGATTATAGTACTGCTGTACTCGCCTTGTAATCAGAAGGTAGCTGGTTTGATTCTATGTTACTTTGTTTGTATTACCTGTCACTAGTTTGGTATTACTAATTTAATTAATCTTTGTCACAGGTGTACGAGGCTGCTGGGCTGGCCAATGCTGACAGTTTTATCCGACAGTTCCCTGATGGCTACAGTACCATTCTGGGGGAGAGAGGAGTTACCGTGTCTGGGGGCCAGAAACAGAGGATAGCTATCGCCCGCGCTCTACTGAAAACCCCATCCATCCTCATACTAGACGAGGCTACCAGGTCAGTTGCAAGGGAATGACTTGATCGTAAAACATGTTACCATGCTTAAAGGTAACTTGTTAAAATGTAACATATTAAAAACGTTATGAGTACTGGTATGAGTAAAAGTTTTTATGTCAGCTTGGTGGTTGAGTGATTATAGTACTGCTGTAATCAAAAGGTAGCTGGTTTGATTCTATGTTACTTTGTTTGTATTACCCGTCACTAGTTTGGTATTACTAATTTAATTAATCTTTGTCACAGGTGTACGAGGCTGCTGGGCTGGCCAATGCTGACAGTTTTATCCGACAGTTCCCTGATGGCTACAGTACCATTCTGGGGGAGAGAGGAGTTACCGTGTCTGGGGGCCAGAAACAGAGGATAGCTATCGCCCGCGCTCTACTGAAAATCCCATCCATCCTCATACTAGACGAGGCTACCAGGTCAGTTGCAAGGGAAAGACTTGATCATAAAAAATGTTAAAATGTAACATGTAAATATGTAAAATGTAAAAATGTAGACGACGACGACGACGACGACGACGACGACGACGACGACGACGACGACGACGACGACGACGACGACGACGACGACGACGACGACGACGACGACGACGACGACGACGACGACGACGACGACGACGACGACGACGACGACGACGACGACGACGACGACGACGACGACGACGACGACGACGACGACGACGACGACGACGACGACGACGACGACGACGACGACGACGACGACGACGACGACGACGACGACGACGACGACGACGACGACGACGACGACGACGACGACGACGACGACGACGACGACGACGACGACGACGACGACGACGACGACGACGACGACGACGACGACGACGACGACGACGACGACGACGACGACGACGACGACGACGACGACGACGACGACGACGACGACGACGACGACGACGACGACGACGACGACGACGACGACGACGACGACGACGACGACGACGACGACGACGACGACGACGACGACGACGACGACGACGACGACGACGACGACGACGACGACGACGACGACGACGACGACGACGACGACGACGACGACGACGACGACGACGACGACGACGACGACGACGACGACGGTTTTTATGTCAGCTTGGTGGTTGAGTGATTATAGTACTGCTGTACTCGCCTTGTAATCAGAAGGTAGCTGGTTTGATTCTATGTTACTTTGTTTGTATTACCTGTCACTAGTTTGGTATTACTAATTTAATTAATCTTTGTCACAGGTGTACGAGGCTGCTGGGCTGGCCAATGCTGACAGTTTTATCCGACAGTTCCCTGATGGCTACAGTACCATTCTGGGGGAGAGAGGAGTTACCGTG
>NW_026543107.1:0-17500 GCF_028750875.1 Macrosteles quadrilineatus | reverse complement strand
CATTAAAAACGTTATGAGTACTGGTATGAGTAAAAGTTTTTATGTCAGCTTGGTGGTTGAGTGATTATAGTACTGCTGTACTCGCCTTGTAATTAGAAGGTAGCTGGTTTGATTCTATGTTACTTTGTTTGTATTACCTGTCACTAGTTTGGTATTACTAATTTAATTAATCTTTGTCACAGGTGTACGAGGCTGCTGGGCTGGCCAATGCTGACAGTTTTATCCGACAGTTCCCTGATGGCTACAGTACCATTCTGGGGGAGAGAGGAGTTACCGTGTCTGGGGGCCAGAAACAGAGGATAGCTATCGCCCGCGCTCTACTGAAAACCCCATCCATCCTCATACTAGACGAGGCTACCAGGTCAGTTGCAAGGGAATGACTTGATCGTAAAACATGTTAAAATGTAACATGTAAAAATGTAACATGTGGAAATATAAGAATTTAAAATGTAACATGTTAAAATGTAACGTGTTAAAATGTAACATTTTAAAATGTAACATGCTTAAATGTAACGTGTTAAAATGTAACATATTAAAATGTAACATGTAAAAATGTAACATGTAAAATTGTAACCTTTTAAAATGTAACATGCTTAAAGGTAACTTGTTAAAATGTAACATATTAAAAACGTTAAAAGTTTTTATGTCAGCTTGGTGGTTGAGTGATTATAGTACTGCTGTAATCAGAAGGTAGCTGGTTTGATTCTATGTTACTTTGTTTGTATTACCCGTCACTAGTTTGGTATTACTAATTTAATTAATCTTTGTCACAGGTGTACGAGGCTGCTGGGCTGGCCAATGCTGACAGTTTTATCCGACAGTTCCCTGATGGCTACAGTACCATTCTGGGGGAGAGAGGAGTTACCGTGTCTGGTTGCCAGAAACAGAGGATAGCTATCGCCCGCGCTCTACTGAAAATCCCATCCATCCTCATACTAGACGAGGCTACCAGGTCAGTTGCAAGGGAAAGACTTGATCATAAAAAATGTTAAAATGTAACATGTAAATATGTAAAATGTAAAAATGTAGACGACGACGACGACGACGACGACGACGACGACGACGACGACGACGACGACGACGACGACGACGACGACGACGACGACGACGACGACGACGACGACGACGACGACGACGACGACGACGACGACGACGACGACGACGACGACGACGACGACGACGACGACGACGACGACGACGACGACGACGACGACGACGACGACGACGACGACGACGACGACGACGACGACGACGACGACGACGACGACGACGACGACGACGACGACGACGACGACGACGACGACGACGACGACGACGACGACGACGACGACGACGACGACGACGACGACGACGACGACGACGACGACGACGACGACGGTTTTTATGTCAGCTTGGTGGTTGAGTGATTATAGTACTGCTGTACTCGCCTTGTAATCAGAAGGTAGCTGGTTTGATTCTATGTTACTTTGTTTGTATTACCTGTCACTAGTTTGGTATTACTAATTTAATAAATCTTTGTCACAGGTGTACGAGGCTGCTGGGCTGGCCAATGCTGACAGTTTTATCCGACAGTTCCCTGATGGCTACAGTACCATTCTGGGGGAGAGAGGAGTTACCGTGTCTGGGGGCCAGAAACAGAGGATAGCTATCGCCCGCGCTCTACTGAAAACCCCATCCATCCTCATACTAGACGAGGCTACCAGGTCAGTTGCAAGGGAATGACTTGATCGTAAAACATGTTAAAATGTAACATGTAAAAATGTAACATGTGGAAATATAAGAATTTAAAATGTAACATGTTAAAATGTAACGTGTTAAAATGTAACATTTTAAAATGTAACATGCTTAAATGTAACGTGTTAAAATGTAACATATTAAAATGTAACATGTAAAAATGTAACATGTAAAATTGTAACCTTTTAAAATGTAACCTGCTTAAAGGTAACTTGTTAAAATGTAACACATTAAAAACGTTATGAGTACTGGTATGAGTAAAAGTTTTTATGTCAGCTTGGTGGTTGAGTGATTATAGTACTGCTGTACTCGCCTTGTAATTAGAAGGTAGCTGGTTTGATTCTATGTTACTTTGTTTGTATTACCTGTCACTAGTTTGGTATTACTAATTTAATTAATCTTTGTCACAGGTGTACGAGGCTGCTGGGCTGGCCAATGCTGACAGTTTTATCCGACAGTTCCCTGATGGCTACAGTACCATTCTGGGGGAGAGAGGAGTTACCGTGTCTGGGGGCCAGAAACAGAGGATAGCTATCGCCCGCGCTCTACTGAAAATCCCATCCATCCTCATACTAGACGAGGCTACCAGGTCAGTTGCAAGGGAATGACTTGATCGTAAAACATGTTAAAATGTAACATGTAAAATGTAACATGTTAAAATGTAACGTGTTAAAATGTAACATTTTAAAATGTAACATGCTTAAATGTAACGTGTTAAAATGTAACATATTAAAATGTAACATGTAAAAATGTAACATGTAAAATTGTAACCTTTTAAAATGTAACATGCTTAAAGGTAACTTGTTAAAATGTAACACATTAAAAACGTTATGAGTACTGGTATGAGTAAAAGTTTTTATGTCAGCTTGGTGGTTGAGTGATTATAGTACTGCTGTACTCGCCTTGTAATTAGAAGGTAGCTGGTTTGATTCTATGTTACTTTGTTTGTATTACCTGTCACTAGTTTGGTATTACTAATTTAATTAATCTTTGTCACAGGTGTACGAGGCTGCTGGGCTGGCCAATGCTGACAGTTTTATCCGACAGTTCCCTGATGGCTACAGTACCATTCTGGGGGAGAGAGGAGTTACCGTGTCTGGGGGCCAGAAACAGAGGATAGCTATCGCCCGCGCTCTACTGAAAACCCCATCCATCCTCATACTAGACGAGGCTACCAGGTCAGTTGCAAGGGAATGACTTGATCGTAAAACATGTTAAAATGTAACATGTAAAAATGTAACATGTGGAAATATAAGAATTTAAAATGTAACATGTTAAAATGTAACGTGTTAAAATGTAACATTTTAAAATGTAACATGCTTGAATGTAACGTGTTAAAATGTAACATATTAAAATATAACATGTAAAAATGTAACATGTAAAATTGTAACCTTTTAAAATGTAACATGCTTAAAGGTAACTTGTTAAAATGTAACATATTAAAAACGTTATGAGTACTGGTATGAGTAAAAGTTTTTATGTCAGCTTGGTGGTTGAGTGATTATAGTACTGCTGTAATCAGAAGGTAGCTGGTTTGATTCTATGTTACTTTGTTTGTATTACCCGTCACTAGTTTGGTATTACTAATTTAATTAATCTTTGTCACAGGTGTACGAGGCTGCTGGGCTGGCCAATGCTGACAGTTTTATCCGACAGTTCCCTGATGGCTACAGTACCATTCTGGGGGAGAGAGGAGTTACCGTGTCTGGGGGCCAGAAACAGAGGATAGCTATCGCCCGCGCTCTACTGAAAATCCCATCCATCCTCATACTAGACGAGGCTACCAGGTCAGTTGCAAGGGAATGACTTGATCGTAAAACATGTTAAAATGTAACATGTAAAATGTAACATGTTAAAATGTAACGTGTTAAAATGTAACATTTTAAAATGTAACATGCTTAAATGTAACGTGTTAAAATGTAACATATTAAAATGTAACATGTAAAAATGTAACATGTAAAATTGTAACCTTTTAAAATGTAACATGCTTAAAGGTAACTTGTTAAAATGTAACACATTAAAAACGTTATGAGTACTGGTATGAGTAAAAGTTTTTATGTCAGCTTGGTGGTTGAGTGATTATAGTACTGCTGTACTCGCCTTGTAATTAGAAGGTAGCTGGTTTGATTCTATGTTACTTTGTTTGTATTACCTGTCACTAGTTTGGTATTACTAATTTAATTAATCTTTGTCACAGGTGTACGAGGCTGCTGGGCTGGCCAATGCTGACAGTTTTATCCGACAGTTCCCTGATGGCTACAGTACCATTCTGGGGGAGAGAGGAGTTACCGTGTCTGGGGGCCAGAAACAGAGGATAGCTATCGCCCGCGCTCTACTGAAAACCCCATCCATCCTCATACTAGACGAGGCTACCAGGTCAGTTGCAAGGGAATGACTTGATCGTAAAACATGTTAAAATGTAACATGTAAAAATGTAACATGTGGAAATATAAGAATTTAAAATGTAACATGTTAAAATGTAACGTGTTAAAATGTAACATTTTAAAATGTAACATGCTTGAATGTAACGTGTTAAAATGTAACATATTAAAATGTAACATGTAAAAATGTAACATGTAAAATTGTAACCTTTTAAAATGTAACATGCTTAAAGGTAACTTGTTAAAATGTAACATATTAAAAACGTTATGAGTACTGGTATGAGTAAAAGTTTTTATGTCAGCTTGGTGGTTGAGTGATTATAGTACTGCTGTAATCAGAAGGTAGCTGGTTTGATTCTATGTTACTTTGTTTGTATTACCCGTCACTAGTTTGGTATTACTAATTTAATTAATCTTTGTCACAGGTGTACGAGGCTGCTGGGCTGGCCAATGCTGACAGTTTTATCCGACAGTTCCCTGATGGCTACAGTACCATTCTGGGGGAGAGAGGAGTTACCGTGTCTGGTTGCCAGAAACAGAGGACAGCTATCGCCCGCGCTCTACTGAAAATCCCATCCATCCTCATACTAGACGAGGCTACCAGGTCAGTTGCAAGGGAAAGACTTGATCATAAAAAATGTTAAAATGTAACATGTAAATATGTAAAATGTAAAAATGTAGACGACGACGACGACGACGACGACGACGACGACGACGACGACGACGACGACGACGACGACGACGACGACGACGACGACGACGACGACGACGACGACGACGACGACGACGACGACGACGACGACGACGACGACGACGACGACGACGACGACGACGACGACGACGACGACGACGACGACGACGACGACGACGACGACGACGACGACGACGACGACGACGACGACGACGACGACGACGACGACGACGACGACGACGACGACGACGACGACGACGGTTTTTATGTCAGCTTGGTGGTTGAGTGATTATAGTACTGCTGTACTCGCCTTGTAATCAGAAGGTAGCTGGTTTGATTCTATGTTACTTTGTTTGTATTACCTGTCACTAGTTTGGTATTACTAATTTAATTAATCTTTGTCACAGGTGTACGAGGCTGCTGGGCTGGCCAATGCTGACAGTTTTATCCGACAGTTCCCTGATGGCTACAGTACCATTCTGGGGGAGAGAGGAGTTACCGTGTCTGGGGGCCAGAAACAGAGGATAGCTATCGCCCGCGCTCTACTGAAAACCCCATCCATCCTCATACTAGACGAGGCTACCAGGTCAGTTGCAAGGGAATGACTTGATCGTAAAACATGTTAAAATGTAACATGTAAAAATGTAACATGTGGAAATATAAGAATTTAAAATGTAACATGTTAAAATGTAACGTGTTAAAATGTAACATTTTAAAATGTAACATGCTTAAATGTAACGTGTTAAAATGTAACATATTAAAATGTAACATGTAAAAATACATGTAAAATTGTAACCTTTTAAAATGTAACATGCTTAAAGGTAACTTGTTAAAATGTAACACATTAAAAACGTTATGAGTACTGGTATGAGTAAAAGTTTTTATGTCAGCTTGGTGGTTGAGTGATTATAGTACTGCTGTACTCGCCTTGTAATTAGAAGGTAGCGGGTTTGATTCTATGTTACTTTGTTTGTATTACCTGTCACTAGTTTGGTATTACTAATTTAATTAATCTTTGTCACAGGTGTACGAGGCTGCTGGGCTGGCCAATGCTGACAGTTTTATCCGACAGTTCCCTGATGGCTACAGTACCATTCTGGGGGAGAGAGGAGTTACCGTGTCTGGGGGCCAGAAACAGAGGATAGCTATCGCCCGCGCTCTACTGAAAACCCCATCCATCCTCATACTAGACGAGGCTACCAGGTCAGTTGCAAGGGAATGACTTGATCGTAAAACATGTTACCATGCTTAAAGGTAACTTGTTAAAATGTAACATATTAAAAACGTTATGAGTACTGGTATGAGTAAAAGTTTTTATGTCAGCTTGGTGGTTGAGTGATTATAGTACTGCTGTAATCAAAAGGTAGCTGGTTTGATTCTATGTTACTTTGTTTGTATTACCCGTCACTAGTTTGGTATTACTAATTTAATTAATCTTTGTCACAGGTGTACGAGGCTGCTGGGCTGGCCAATGCTGACAGTTTTATCCGACAGTTCCCTGATGGCTACAGTACCATTCTGGGGGAGAGAGGAGTTACCGTGTCTGGGGGCCAGAAACAGAGGATAGCTATCGCCCGCGCTCTACTGAAAATCCCATCCATCCTCATACTAGACGAGGCTACCAGGTCAGTTGCAAGGGAAAGACTTGATCATAAAAAATGTTAAAATGTAACATGTAAATATGTAAAATGTAAAAATGTAGACGACGACGACGACGACGACGACGACGACGACGACGACGACGACGACGACGACGACGACGACGACGACGACGACGACGACGACGACGACGACGACGACGACGACGACGACGACGACGACGACGACGACGACGACGACGACGACGACGACGACGACGACGACGACGACGACGACGACGACGACGACGACGACGACGACGACGACGACGACGACGACGACGACGACGACGACGACGACGACGACGACGACGACGACGACGACGACGACGACGACGACGACGACGACGACGACGACGACGACGACGACGACGACGACGACGACGACGACGACGACGACGACGACGACGACGACGACGACGACGACGACGACGACGACGACGACGACGACGACGACGACGACGACGACGACGACGACGACGACGACGACGACGACGACGACGACGACGGTTTTTATGTCAGCTTGGTGGTTGAGTGATTATAGTACTGCTGTACTCGCCTTGTAATCAGAAGGTAGCTGGTTTGATTCTATGTTACTTTGTTTGTATTACCTGTCACTAGTTTGGTATTACTAATTTAATTAATCTTTGTCACAGGTGTACGAGGCTGCTGGGCTGGCCAATGCTGACAGTTTTATCCGACAGTTCCCTGATGGCTACAGTACCATTCTGGGGGAGAGAGGAGTTACCGTGTCTGGGGGCCAGAAACAGAGGATAGCTATCGCCCGCGCTCTACTGAAAACCCCATCCATCCTCATACTAGACGAGGCTACCAGGTCAGTTGCAAGGGAATGACTTGATCGTAAAACATGTTACCATGCTTAAAGGTAACTTGTTAAAATGTAACATATTAAAAACGTTATGAGTACTGGTATGAGTAAAAGTTTTTATGTCAGCTTGGTGGTTGAGTGATTATAGTACTGCTGTAATCAAAAGGTAGCTGGTTTGATTCTATGTTACTTTGTTTGTATTACCCGTCACTAGTTTGGTATTACTAATTTAATTAATCTTTGTCACAGGTGTACGAGGCTGCTGGGCTGGCCAATGCTGACAGTTTTATCCGACAGTTCCCTGATGGCTACAGTACCATTCTGGGGGAGAGAGGAGTTACCGTGTCTGGGGGCCAGAAACAGAGGATAGCTATCGCCCGCGCTCTACTGAAAATCCCATCCATCCTCATACTAGACGAGGCTACCAGGTCAGTTGCAAGGGAAAGACTTGATCATAAAAAATGTTAAAATGTAACATGTAAATATGTAAAATGTAAAAATGTAGACGACGACGACGACGACGACGACGACGACGACGACGACGACGACGACGACGACGACGACGACGACGACGACGACGACGACGACGACGACGACGACGACGACGACGACGACGACGACGACGACGACGACGACGACGACGACGACGACGACGACGACGACGACGACGACGACGACGACGACGACGGTTTTTATGTCAGCTTGGTGGTTGAGTGATTATAGTACTGCTGTACTCGCCTTGTAATCAGAAGGTAGCTGGTTTGATTCTATGTTACTTTGTTTGTATTACCTGTCACTAGTTTGGTATTACTAATTTAATTAATCTTTGTCACAGGTGTACGAGGCTGCTGGGCTGGCCAATGCTGACAGTTTTATCCGACAGTTCCCTGATGGCTACAGTACCATTCTGGGGGAGAGAGGAGTTACCGTGTCTGGGGGCCAGAAACAGAGGATAGCTATCGCCCGCGCTCTACTGAAAACCCCATCCATCCTCATACTAGACGAGGCTACCAGGTCAGTTGCAAGGGAATGACTTGATCGTAAAACATGTTAAAATGTAACATGTAAAAATGTAACATGTGGAAATATAAGAATTTAAAATGTAACATGTTAAAATGTAACGTGTTAAAATGTAACATTTTAAAATGTAACATGCTTAAATGTAACGTGTTAAAATGTAACATATTAAAATGTAACATGTAAAAATGTAACATGTAAAATTGTAACCTTTTAAAATGTAACATGCTTAAAGGTAACTTGTTAAAATGTAACACATTAAAAACGTTATGAGTACTGGTATGAGTAAAAGTTTTTATGTCAGCTTGGTGGTTGAGTGATTATAGTACTGCTGTACTCGCCTTGTAATTAGAAGGTAGCGGGTTTGATTCTATGTTACTTTGTTTGTATTACCTGTCACTAGTTTGGTATTACTAATTTAATTAATCTTTGTCACAGGTGTACGAGGCTGCTGGGCTGGCCAATGCTGACAGTTTTATCCGACAGTTCCCTGATGGCTACAGTACCATTCTGGGGGAGAGAGGAGTTACCGTGTCTGGGGGCCAGAAACAGAGGATAGCTATCGCCCGCGCTCTACTGAAAACCCCATCCATCCTCATACTAGACGAGGCTACCAGGTCAGTTGCAAGGGAATGACTTGATCGTAAAACATGTTACCATGCTTATGCTTAAAGGTAACTTGTTAAAATGTAACATATTAAAAACGTTATGAGTACTGGTATGAGTAAAAGTTTTTATGTCAGCTTGGTGGTTGAGTGATTATAGTACTGCTGTAATCAAAAGGTAGCTGGTTTGATTCTATGTTACTTTGTTTGTATTACCCGTCACTAGTTTGGTATTACTAATTTAATTAATCTTTGTCACAGGTGTACGAGGCTGCTGGGCTGGCCAATGCTGACAGTTTTATCCGACAGTTCCCTGATGGCTACAGTACCATTCTGGGGGAGAGAGGAGTTACCGTGTCTGGGGGCCAGAAACAGAGGATAGCTATCGCCCGCGCTCTACTGAAAATCCCATCCATCCTCATACTAGACGAGGCTACCAGGTCAGTTGCAAGGGAAAGACTTGATCATAAAAAATGTTAAAATGTAACATGTAAATATGTAAAATGTAAAAATGTAGACGACGACGACGACGACGACGACGACGACGACGACGACGACGACGACGACGACGACGACGACGACGACGACGACGACGACGACGACGACGACGACGACGACGACGACGACGACGACGACGACGACGACGACGACGACGACGACGACGACGACGACGACGACGACGACGACGACGACGACGACGACGACGACGACGACGACGACGACGACGACGACGACGACGACGACGACGACGACGACGACGACGACGACGACGACGACGACGACGACGACGACGACGACGACGACGACGACGACGACGACGACGACGACGACGACGACGACGACGACGACGACGACGACGACGACGACGACGACGACGACGACGACGACGACGACGACGACGACGACGACGACGACGACGACGACGACGACGACGGTTTTTATGTCAGCTTGGTGGTTGAGTGATTATAGTACTGCTGTACTCGCCTTGTAATCAGAAGGTAGCTGGTTTGATTCTATGTTACTTTGTTTGTATTACCTGTCACTAGTTTGGTATTACTAATTTAATTAATCTTTGTCACAGGTGTACGAGGCTGCTGGGCTGGCCAATGCTGACAGTTTTATCCGACAGTTCCCTGATGGCTACAGTACCATTCTGGGGGAGAGAGGAGTTACCGTGTCTGGGGGCCAGAAACAGAGGATAGCTATCGCCCGCGCTCTACTGAAAACCCCATCCATCCTCATACTAGACGAGGCTACCAGGTCAGTTGCAAGGGAATGACTTGATCGTAAAACATGTTACCATGCTTAAAGGTAACTTGTTAAAATGTAACATATTAAAAACGTTATGAGTACTGGTATGAGTAAAAGTTTTTATGTCAGCTTGGTGGTTGAGTGATTATAGTACTGCTGTAATCAAAAGGTAGCTGGTTTGATTCTATGTTACTTTGTTTGTATTACCCGTCACTAGTTTGGTATTACTAATTTAATTAATCTTTGTCACAGGTGTACGAGGCTGCTGGGCTGGCCAATGCTGACAGTTTTATCCGACAGTTCCCTGATGGCTACAGTACCATTCTGGGGGAGAGAGGAGTTACCGTGTCTGGGGGCCAGAAACAGAGGATAGCTATCGCCCGCGCTCTACTGAAAATCCCATCCATCCTCATACTAGACGAGGCTACCAGGTCAGTTGCAAGGGAAAGACTTGATCATAAAAAATGTTAAAATGTAACATGTAAATATGTAAAATGTAAAAATGTAGACGACGACGACGACGACGACGACGACGACGACGACGACGACGACGACGACGACGACGACGACGACGACGACGACGACGACGACGACGACGACGACGACGACGACGACGACGACGACGACGACGACGACGACGACGACGACGACGACGACGACGACGACGACGACGACGACGACGACGACGACGACGACGACGACGACGACGACGACGACGACGACGACGACGACGACGACGACGACGACGACGACGACGACGACGACGACGACGACGACGACGACGACGACGACGACGACGACGACGACGACGACGACGACGACGACGACGACGACGACGACGACGACGACGACGACGACGACGACGACGACGACGACGACGACGACGACGACGACGACGACGACGACGACGACGACGACGACGACGACGACGACGACGACGACGACGACGACGACGACGACGACGACGACGACGACGACGACGACGACGACGACGACGACGACGACGACGACGACGACGACGACGACGACGACGACGACGACGACGACGACGACGACGACGGTTTTTATGTCAGCTTGGTGGTTGAGTGATTATAGTACTGCTGTACTCGCCTTGTAATCAGAAGGTAGCTGGTTTGATTCTATGTTACTTTGTTTGTATTACCTGTCACTAGTTTGGTATTACTAATTTAATTAATCTTTGTCACAGGTGTACGAGGCTGCTGGGCTGGCCAATGCTGACAGTTTTATCCGACAGTTCCCTGATGGCTACAGTACCATTCTGGGGGAGAGAGGAGTTACCGTGTCTGGGGGCCAGAAACAGAGGATAGCTATCGCCCGCGCTCTACTGAAAACCCCATCCATCCTCATACTAGACGAGGCTACCAGGTCAGTTGCAAGGGAATGACTTGATCGTAAAACATGTTAAAATGTAACATGTAAAAATGTAACATGTGGAAATATAAGAATTTAAAATGTAACATGTTAAAATGTAACGTGTTAAAATGTAACATTTTAAAATGTAACATGCTTAAATGTAACGTGTTAAAATGTAACATATTAAAATGTAACATGTAAAAATGTAACATGTAAAATTGTAACCTTTTAAAATGTAACATGCTTAAAGGTAACTTGTTAAAATGTAACACATTAAAAACGTTATGAGTACTGGTATGAGTAAAAGTTTTTATGTCAGCTTGGTGGTTGAGTGATTATAGTACTGCTGTACTCGCCTTGTAATTAGAAGGTAGCTGGTTTGATTCTATGTTACTTTGTTTGTATTACCTGTCACTAGTTTGGTATTACTAATTTAATTAATCTTTGTCACAGGTGTACGAGGCTGCTGGGCTGGCCAATGCTGACAGTTTTATCCGACAGTTCCCTGATGGCTACAGTACCATTCTGGGGGAGAGAGGAGTTACCGTGTCTGGGGGCCAGAAACAGAGGATAGCTATCGCCCGCGCTCTACTGAAAATCCCATCCATCCTCATACTAGACGAGGCTACCAGGTCAGTTGCAAGGGAATGACTTGATCGTAAAACATGTTAAAATGTAACATGTAAAATGTAACATGTTAAAATGTAACGTGTTAAAATGTAACATTTTAAAATGTAACATGCTTAAATGTAACGTGTTAAAATGTAACATATTAAAATGTAACATGTAAAAATGTAACATGTAAAATTGTAACCTTTTAAAATGTAACATGCTTAAAGGTAACTTGTTAAAATGTAACACATTAAAAACGTTATGAGTACTGGTATGAGTAAAAGTTTTTATGTCAGCTTGGTGGTTGAGTGATTATAGTACTGCTGTACTCGCCTTGTAATTAGAAGGTAGCTGGTTTGATTCTATGTTACTTTGTTTGTATTACCTGTCACTAGTTTGGTATTACTAATTTAATTAATCTTTGTCACAGTTGTACGAGGCTGCTGGGCTGGCCAATGCTGACAGTTTTATCCGACAGTTCCCTGATGGCTACAGTACCAAGAGAGGAGTTACCGTGTCTGGGGGCCAGAAACAGAGGATAGCTATCGCCCGCGCTCTACTGAAAACCCCATCCATCCTCATACTAGACGAGGCTACCAGGTCAGTTGCAAGGGAATGACTTGATCGTAAAACATGTTAAAATGTAACATGTAAAAATGTAACATGTGGAAATATAAGAATTTAAAATGTAACATGTTAAAATGTAACGTGTTAAAATGTAACATTTTAAAATGTAACATGCTTGAATGTAACGTGTTAAAATGTAACATATTAAAATGTAACATGTAAAAATGTAACATGTAAAATTGTAACCTTTTAAAATGTAACATGCTTAAAGGTAACTTGTTAAAATGTAACATATTAAAAACGTTATGAGTACTGGTATGAGTAAAAGTTTTTATGTCAGCTTGGTGGTTGAGTGATTATAGTACTGCTGTAATCAGAAGGTAGCTGGTTTGATTCTATGTTACTTTGTTTGTATTACCCGTCACTAGTTTGGTATTACTAATTTAATTAATCTTTGTCACAGGTGTACGAGGCTGCTGGGCTGGCCAATGCTGACAGTTTTATCCGACAGTTCCCTGATGGCTACAGTACCATTCTGGGGGAGAGAGGAGTTACCGTGTCTGGTTGCCAGAAACAGAGGATAGCTATCGCCCGCGCTCTACTGAAAATCCCATCCATCCTCATACTAGACGAGGCTACCAGGTCAGTTGCAAGGGAAAGACTTGATCATAAAAAATGTTAAAATGTAACATGTAAATATGTAAAATGTAAAAATGTAGACGACGACGACGACGACGACGACGACGACGACGACGACGACGACGACGACGACGACGACGACGACGACGACGACGACGACGACGACGACGACGACGACGACGACGACGACGACGACGACGACGACGACGACGACGACGACGACGACGACGACGACGACGACGACGACGACGACGACGACGACGACGACGACGACGACGACGACGACGACGACGACGACGACGACGACGACGACGACGACGACGACGACGACGACGACGACGACGACGACGACGACGACGACGACGACGACGACGACGACGACGACGACGACGACGACGACGACGACGACGACGACGACGACGACGACGACGACGACGACGACGACGACGACGACGACGACGACGACGACGACGACGACGACGACGACGACGACGACGACGACGACGACGACGACGACGACGACGACGACGACGACGACGACGACGACGACGACGACGACGGTTTTTATGTCAGCTTGGTGGTTGAGTGATTATAGTACTGCTGTACTCGCCTTGTAATCAGAAGGTAGCTGGTTTGATTCTATGTTACTTTGTTTGTATTACCTGTCACTAGTTTGGTATTACTAATTTAATTAATCTTTGTCACAGGTGTACGAGGCTGCTGGGCTGGCCAATGCTGACAGTTTTATCCGACAGTTCCCTGATGGCTACAGTACCATTCTGGGGGAGAGAGGAGTTACCGTGTCTGGGGGCCAGAAACAGAGGATAGCTATCGCCCGCGCTCTACTGAAAACCCCATCCATCCTCATACTAGACGAGGCTACCAGGTCAGTTGCAAGGGAATGACTTGATCGTAAAACATGTTACCATGCTTAAAGGTAACTTGTTAAAATGTAACATATTAAAAACGTTATGAGTACTGGTATGAGTAAAAGTTTTTATGTCAGCTTGGTGGTTGAGTGATTATAGTACTGCTGTAATCAAAAGGTAGCTGGTTTGATTCTATGTTACTTTGTTTGTATTACCCGTCACTAGTTTGGTATTACTAATTTAATTAATCTTTGTCACAGGTGTACGAGGCTGCTGGGCTGGCCAATGCTGACAGTTTTATCCGACAGTTCCCTGATGGCTACAGTACCATTCTGGGGGAGAGAGGAGTTACCGTGTCTGGGGGCCAGAAATAGAGGATAGCTATCGCCCGCGCTCTACTGAAAATCCCATCCATCCTCATACTAGACGAGGCTACCAGGTCAGTTGCAAGGGAAAGACTTGATCATAAAAAATGTTAAAATGTAACATGTAAATATGTAAAATGTAAAAATGTAGACGACGACGACGACGACGACGACGACGACGACGACGACGACGACGACGACGACGACGACGACGACGACGACGACGACGACGACGACGACGACGACGACGACGACGACGACGACGACGACGACGACGACGACGACGACGACGACGACGACGACGACGACGACGACGACGACGACGACGACGACGACGACGACGACGACGACGACGACGACGACGACGACGACGACGACGACGACGACGACGACGACGACGACGACGACGACGACGACGACGACGACGACGACGACGACGACGACGACGACGACGACGACGACGACGACGACGACGACGACGACGACGACGACGACGACGACGACGACGACGACGACGACGACGACGACGACGACGACGACGACGACGACGACGACGACGACGACGACGACGACGACGACGACGACGACGACGACGACGACGACGACGACGACGACGACGACGACGACGACGACGACGACGACGACGACGACGACGACGACGACGACGACGACGGTTTTTATGTCAGCTTGGTGGTTGAGTGATTATAGTACTGCTGTACTCGCCTTGTAATCAGAAGGTAGCTGGTTTGATTCTATGTTACTTTGTTTGTATTACCTGTCACTAGTTTGGTATTACTAATTTAATTAATCTTTGTCACAGGTGTACGAGGCTGCTGGGCTGGCCAATGCTGACAGTTTTATCCGACAGTTCCCTGATGGCTACAGTACCATTCTGGGGGAGAGAGGAGTTACCGTGTCTGGGGGCCAGAAACAGAGGATAGCTATCGCCCGCGCTCTACTGAAAACCCCATCCACTAGACGAGGCTACCAGGTCAGTTGCAAGGGAATGACTTGATCCTACCAGGTCAGTTGCAAGGGAATGACTTGATCGTAAAACATGTTAAAATGTAACATGTAAAAATGTAACATGTGGAAATATAAGAATTTAAAATGTAACATGTTAAAATGTAACGTGTTAAAATGTAACATTTTAAAATGTAACATGCTTAAATGTAACGTGTTAAAATGTAACATATTAAAATGTAACATGTAAAAATGTAACATGTAAAATTGTAACCTTTTAAAATGTAACATGCTTAAAGGTAACTTGTTAAAATGTAACACATTAAAAACGTTATGAGTACTGGTATGAGTAAAAGTTTTTATGTCAGCTTGGTGGTTGAGTGATTATAGTACTGCTGTACTCGCCTTGTAATTAGAAGGTAGCTGGTTTGATTCTATGTTACTTTGTTTGTATTACCTGTCACTAGTTTGGTATTACTAATTTAATTAATCTTTGTCACAGGTGTACGAGGCTGCTGGGCTGGCCAATGCTGACAGTTTTATCCGACAGTTCCCTGATGGCTACAGTACCATTCTGGGGAGAGAGGAGTTACCGTGTCTGGGGGCCAGAAACAGAGGATAGCTATCGCCCGCGCTCTACTGAAAATCCCATCCATCCTCATACTAGACGAGGCTACCAGGTCAGTTGCAAGGGAATGACTTGATCGTAAAACATGTTAAAATGTAACATGTAAAATGTAACATGTTAAAATGTAACGTGTTAAAATGTAACATTTTAAAATGTAACATGCTTAAATGTAACGTGTTAAAATGTAACATATTAAAATGTAACATGTAAAAATGTAACATGTAAAATTGTAACCTTTTAAAATGTAACATGCTTAAAGGTAACTTGTTAAAATGTAACACATTAAAAACGTTATGAGTACTGGTATGAGTAAAAGTTTTTATGTCAGCTTGGTGGTTGAGTGATTATAGTACTGCTGTACTCGCCTTGTAATTAGAAGGTAGCTGGTTTGATTCTATGTTACTTTGTTTGTATTACCTGTCACTAGTTTGGTATTACTAATTTAATTAATCTTTGTCACAGGTGTACGAGGCTGCTGGGCTGGCCAATGCTGACAGTTTTATCCGACAGTTCCCTGATGGCTACAGTACCATTCTGGGGGAGAGAGGAGTTACCGTGTCTGGGGGCCAGAAACAGAGGATAGCTATCGCCCGCGCTCTACTGAAAACCCCATCCATCCTCATACTAGACGAGGCTACCAGGTCAGTTGCAAGGGAATGACTTGATCGTAAAACATGTTAAAATGTAACATGTAAAAATGTAACATGTGGAAATATAAGAATTTAAAATGTAACATGTTAAAATGTAACGTGTTAAAATGTAACATTTTAAAATGTAACATGCTTGAATGTAACGTGTTAAAATGTAACATATTAAAATGTAACATGTAAAAATGTAACATGTAAAATTGTAACCTTTTAAAATGTAACATGCTTAAAGGTAACTTGTTAAAATGTAACATATTAAAAACGTTATGAGTACTGGTATGAGTAAAAGTTTTTATGTCAGCTTGGTGGTTGAGTGATTATAGTACTGCTGTAATCAGAAGGTAGCTGGTTTGATTCTATGTTACTTTGTTTGTATTACCCGTCACTAGTTTGGTATTACTAATTTAATTAATCTTTGTCACAGGTGTACGAGGCTGCTGGGCTGGCCAATGCTGACAGTTTTATCCGACAGTTCCCTGATGGCTACAGTACCATTCTGGGGGAGAGAGGAGTTACCGTGTCTGGTTGCCAGAAACAGAGGATAGCTATCGCCCGCGCTCTACTGAAAATCCCATCCATCCTCATACTAGACGAGGCTACCAGGTCAGTTGCAAGGGAAAGACTTGATCATAAAAAATGTTAAAATGTAACATGTAAATATGTAAAATGTAAAAATGTAGACGACGACGAC
>NW_026543106.1:20294-55930 GCF_028750875.1 Macrosteles quadrilineatus | reverse complement strand
ACAAGGTTTTACAATTGTGTAAAAGGTTGTACAAGTGTGTACAAAGTTGTAAAAGTGTGTACAAGGTTGTACAAGTGTGTACAAGCTTGTACAAGTGTGTACAAGGTTGTACAAGTGGTGTACAAGGTTGTACAAGTGTGTACAAGGTTGTACAAGTGTGTACAAGGTTGTACAAGTGTGTACAAGTTTGTACAAGTGTGTACAAGTTTGTACAAGGTTGTACAAATGTTTACAAGGGTGTACAAAAGTGTACAAGGGTGCACAAGTTTGTACAAGGGTGTACAAGTGTGTACAAGCTTGTACAAGTGTGTACAAGCTTGTACAAGGGTTTACAGGTTTGTACAAGGTTGAACAAGTGTGTACAAGGGTGTACAAAAGTGTACAAGGGTGCACAAGTTTGTACAAGGGTGTACAAGTGTGTACAAGCTTGTACAAGTGTGTACAAGCTTGTACAAGGGTTTACAGGTTTGTACAAGGTTGTACAAGTGTGTACAAGGTTGTACAAGTATGTACAAGAATGTACAAGTTTGTACAAGTGTGTACAAGTTTGTAAAAGGTTGTACAAGTGTGTACAAGGGTGTACAAATGTGTACAAGGATGTAAAAGTGTGTACAAGTGTGTACAAGTTTGTACAAGGTTGTACAAGTGTGTACAAGTTTGTACAAGGTTGTACAAATTTGTACAAGTGTGTACAAGGTTAGTGTACAAGTGTGTACAAGTTGTCAGGTGTACAAGTTTGTACAAGTGTGTACAAGTTTGTACAAGGTTGTACACGTGTGTACAAGGTTTTACAATTGTGTACAAGGTTGTACAAGTGTGTACAAGGTTGTACAAGTGTGTACAAGGTTGTACAAGTGTGTACAAGGTTGTACAAGTGTGTACAAGGTTGTACAAGTGTACACAAGTTTGTACAAGTGTGTACAAGTTTGTACAAGTGTGTACAAGTTTGTACAAGTTTGTACAAATGTGTACAAGGGTGTACAAAAGTGTACAAGTGTACACAAGTTTGTACAAGTGTGTACAAGTTTGTACAAGTGTGTACAAGTTTGTACAAGTTTGTACAAATGTGTACAAGGGTGTACAAAAGTGTACAAGGGTGCACAAGTTTGTACAAGGGTGTACAAGTGTGTACAAGGGTGTACAAGTATGTACAAGAATGTACAATTTTGTACAAGTGTGTACAAGTTTGTAAAAGGTTGTACAAGTGTGTACAAGGGTGTACAAGTGTGTACAAGGGTTGTACAAGTGTGTACAAGGTTGCACAAGTGTGTACAAGAGTGTACAATCGTGTACAAGCTTGTACAAGTGTGTACAAGGGTGTACAGGTTTGTACAAGGTTGTACAAGTGTGTACAAGGTTGTACAAGTGTGTACAAGGTTGTACAAGTGTGTACAAGGGTGTACAAGTTTGTACAAGTGTGTACAAGTTTGTACAAGTGTGTACAAGTTTGTACAAGTTTGTACAAATGTATACAAGGGTGTACAAAAGTGTACAAGGGTGCACAAGTTTGTACAAGGGTGTACAAGTGTGTACAAGGGTGTACAATCGTGTAAAAGCTTGTACAAGTTTTTACAAGGGTGTACAAGTGTGTACAAGGTTGTACAAGTGTGTACAAGGTTGTACAAGTGTGTACAAGGTTGTACAAGTGTGTAAAAGGTTGTACAAGTGTGTACAAGGTTGTACAAGTGTGTACAAGGTTGTATAAGTGTGTACAAAGGTGTACAAGTGTGTACAAGGTTGTACAAGTGTGTACAAGGTTGTACAAGTGTGTACATGGTTGTACAAGGTTGTACAATTGTGTACAACGTTGTACAAGTGTGTACAAGGTTGTACAAGTGTGTACAAGGGTGTACAAGTTTGTACAAGTGTGTACAAGTTTGTACAAGTGTGTACAAGTTTGTACAAGGTTGTACAAATTAATACAAGGGTGTACAAAAGTGTACAAGGGTGCAAAAGTTTGTACAAGGGTGTACAAGTGTGTACAAGCTTGTACAAGTGTGTACAAGCTTGTACAAGTGTGTACAAGGGTGTACAGGTTTGTACAAGGTTGTACAAGTGTTTACAAGGGTGTACAAAAGAATGTACAAGTTTGTACAAGTGTGTACAAGTTTGTAAAAGGTTGTACAAGTGTGTACAAGGGTGTACAAGTGTGTACAATGGTGCACAAGTGTGTACAAGGGTGTACAATCGTGTACAAGCTTGTACAAGTGTGTACAAGGGTGTACAGGTTTGTACAAGGTTGTACAAGTGTGTACAAGGGTGTACAAATGTGTACAAGGCTGTAAAAGTTTGTACAAGTGTGTACAAGTTTGTACAAGGTTGTACAAGTAAGTACAAGTTTGTACAAGAATGTACAAGTGTGTACAAGGTTTTACAATTGTGTAAAAGGTTGTACAAGTGTGTACAAGGTTGTAAAAGTGTGTACAAGGTTGTACAAGTGTGTACAAGCTTGTAAAAGTGTGTACAAGGTTGTACAAGTGTGTACAAGGTTGTACAAGTGTGTACAAGGTTGTACAAGTGTGTACAAGGTTGTACAAGTGTGTACAAGTTTGTACAAGTGTGTACAAGTTTGTACAAGGTTGTACAAATGTGTACAAGGGTGTACAAAAGTGTACAAGGGTGCACAAGTTTGTACAAGGGTGTACAAGTGTGTACAAGCTTGTACAAGTGTGTACAAGCTTGTACAAGGGTTTACAGGTTTGTACAAGGTTGAACAAGTGTGTACAAGGGTGTACAAAAGTGTACAAGGGTGCACAAGTTTGTACAAGGGTGTACAAGTGTGTACAAGCTTGTACAAGTGTGTACAAGCTTGTACAAGGGTTTACAGGTTTGTACAAGGTTGTACAAGTGTGTACAAGGTTGTACAAGTGTGTACAAGGTTGTACAAGTATGTACAAGAATGTACAAGTTTGTACAAGTGTGTACAAGTTTGTAAAAGGTTGTACAAGTGTGTACAAGGGTGTACAAATGTGTACAAGGATGTAAAAGTGTGTACAAGTGTGTACAAGTTTGTACAAGGTTGTACAAGTGTGTACAAGTTTGTACAAGGTTGTACAAATTTGTACAAGTGTGTACAAGGTTGTACAAGTGTGTACAAGGGTGTACAAGTTTGTACAAGTGTGTACAAGTTTGTACAAGGTTGTACACGTGTGTACAAGGTTTTACAATTGTGTACAAGGTTGTACAAGTGTGTACAAGGTTGTACAAGTGTGTACAAGGTTGTACAAGTGTGTACAAGGTTGTACAAGTGTGTACAAGGTTGTACAAGTGTACACAAGTTTGTACAAGTGTGTACAAGTTTGTACAAGTGTGTACAAGTTTGTACAAGTTTGTACAAATGTGTACAAGGGTGTACAAAAGTGTACAAGGACGCACAAGTTTGTACAAGGGTGTACAAGTGTGTACAAGGGTGTACAAGTATGTACAAGAATGTACAATTTTGTACAAGTGTGTACAAGTTTGTAAAAGTTTGTTCAAGTGTGTACAAGGGTGTACAAGTGTGTACAAGGTTGTACAAGTGTGTACAAGCTTGAACAAGTGTGTACAAGGTTGTACAAGTGTGTACAAGGTTGCACAAGTGTGTACAAGAGTGTACAATCGTGTACAAGCTTGTACAAGTGTGTACAAGGGTGTACAGGTTTGTACAAGGTTGTACAAGTGTGTACAAGGTTGTACAAGTGTGTACAAGGTTGTACAAGTGTGTACAAGGGTGTACAAGTTTGTACAAGTGTGTACAAGTTTGTACAAGTGTGTACAAGTTTGTACAAGTTTGTACAAATGTATACAAGGGTGTACAAAAGTGTACAAGGGTGCACAAGTTTGTACAAGGGTGTACAAGTGTGTACAAGCTTGTACAAGTGTGTACAAGCTTGTACAAGTGTGTACAAGGGTGTACAGGTTTGTACAAGGTTGTACAAGTGTTTACAAGGGTGTACAAGTATGTACAAGAATGTACAAGTTTGTACAAGTGTGTACAAGTTTGTAAAAGGTTGTACAAGTGTGTACAAGGGTGTACAAGTGTGTACAAGGGTGCACAAGTGTGTACAAGGGTGTACAATCGTGTACAAGCTTGTACAAGTGTGTACAAGGGTGTACAGGTTTGTACAAGGTTGTACAAGTGTGTACAAGGTTGTACAAGTGTGTACAAGCTTGTACAAGTGTGTACAACGTTGTACAAGTGTGTACAAGGTTGTACAAGTGTGTACAAGCTTGTACAAGTGTGTACAAGGTTTGTACAAGTGTGTACAAGGTTGTTCAAGTGTGTACATGTTTGTACAAGTGTGTTTAAGTTTGTACAAGGTTGTACAAATGTGTACAAGGGTGTACAAAAGTGTTCAAGGGTGCACAAGTTTGTACAAGGGTGTACAAGTGTGTACAAGCTTGTACAAGTGTGTACAAGCTTGTACAAGTGTGTACAAGCTTGAACAAGTGTGTACAAGGGTGTACAGGTTTGTACAAGGTTGTACAAGTGTGTACAAGGGTGTACAAGTATGTACAAGAATGTAAAATTTTGTACAAGTGTGTACAAGGGTGTACAAGTGTGTACAAGGTTGTAAAAGTGTGTACAAGGTTTTACAATTGTGTACAAGGTTGTACAAGTGTGTACAAGGTTGTACAAGTGTGTACGAGGTTGTACAAGTGTGTACAAGGTTGTACAAGTGTGTACAGGTTTGTACAAGGTTGTACAAGTGTGTACAAGGTTGTACAAGTGTGTACAAGCTTGTACAAGTGTGTACAAGGTTGTACAAGTGTGTACAAGGTTGTACAAGTGTGTACAAGCTTGTACAAGTGTGTACAAGGTTTGTACAAGTGTGTACAAGGTTGTTCAAGTGTGTACATGTTTGTACAAGTGTGTTTAAGTTTGTACAAGGTTGTACAAATGTGTACAAGGGTGTACAAAAGTGTTCAAGGGTGCACAAGTTTGTACAAGGGTGTACAAGTGTGTACAAGCTTGTACAAGTGTGTACAAGCTTGTACAAGTGTGTACAAGCTTGAACAAGTGTGTACAAGGGTGTACAGGTTTGTACAAGGTTGTACAAGTGTGTACAAGGGTGTACAAGTATGTACAAGAATGTAAAATTTTGTACAAGTGTGTACAAGGGTGTACAAGTGTGTACAAGGTTGTAAAAGTGTGTACAAGGTTTTACAATTGTGTACAAGGTTGTACAAGTGTGTACAAGGTTGTACAAGTGTGTACGAGGTTGTACAAGTGTGTACAAGGTTGTACAAGTGTGTACAAGGTTGTACAAGTGTGTACAAGGTTGTACAAGTGTACACAAGTTTGTACAAGTGTGTACAAGTTTGTACAAGTGTGTACAAGTTTGTACAAGTGTGTACAAGTTTGTACAAGTGTGTACAAGTTTGTACAAGGTTGTACAAATGTGTACAAGGGTGTACAAAAGTGTACAAGGGTGCACAAGTTTGTACAAGGGTGTACAAGTGTGTACAAGCTTGTACAAGTGTGTACAAGTTTGTACAAGTGTGTACAAGGGTGTACAGGTTTGTACAAGGTTGTACAAGTGTGTACAAGGGTGTACAAGTATGTACAAGAATGTACAATTTTGTACAAGTGTGTACAAGTTTGTAAAAGGTTGTACAAGTGTGTACAAGGGTGTACAAGTGTGTACAAGGTTGTACAAGTGTGTACAAGCTTGAACAAGTGTGTACAAGGTTGTACAAGTGTGTACAAGGTTGTACAAGTGTGTACAAGGTTGCACAAGTGTGTACAAGAGTGTACAATCGTGTACAAGCTTGTACAAGTGTGTACAAGGGTGTACAGGTTTGTACAAGGTTGTACAAGTGTGTACAAGGTTGTACAAGTGTGTACAAGGGTGTACAAGTTTGTACAAGTGTGTACAAGTTTGTACAAGTGTGTACAAGTTTGTACAAGTTTGTACAAATGTATACAAGGGTGTACAAAAGTGTACAAGGGTGCACAAGTTTGTACAAGGGTGTACAAGTGTGTACAAGCTTGTACAAGTGTGTACAAGTTTGTACAAGTGTGTACAAGGGTGTACAGGTTTGTACAATTTTGTACAAGTGTTTACAAGGGTGTACAAGTATGTACAAGAATGTACAAGTTTGTACAAGTGTGTACAAGTTTGTAAAAGGTTGTACATGTGTGTACAAGGGTGTACAAGTGTGTACAAGGGTGCACAAGTGTGTACAAGGGTGTACAATCGTGTACAAGCTTGTACAAGTGTGTACAAGGGTGTACAGGTTTGTACAAGGTTGTACAAGTGTGTACAAGGGTGTACAAATGTATACAAGGATGTAAAAGTTTGTACAAGTGTGTACAAGTTTGTACAAGGTTGTACAAGTAAGTACAAGTTTGTACAAGAATGTACAAGTGTGTACAAGGTTTTACAATTGTGTAAAAGGTTGTACAAGTGTGTACAAGGTTGTACAAGTGTGTACAAGCTTGTACAAGTGTGTACAAGCTTGTACAAGTGTGTACAAGGTTGTACAAGTGTGTACAAGCTTGTACAAGTGTGTACAAGGTTGTACAAGTGTGTACAAGGTTGTTCAAGTGTGTACATGTTTGTACAAGTGTGTTTAAGTTTGTACAAGGTTGTACAAATGTGTACAAGGGTGTACAAAAGTGTTCAAGGGTGCACAAGTTTGTACAAGGGTGTACAAGTGTGTACAAGCTTGTACAAGTGTGTACAAGCTTGTACAAGTGTGTACAAGCTTACAGGTTTGTACAAGGTTGTACAAGTGTGTACAAGGGTGTACAAGTATGTACAAGAATGTAAAATTTTGTACAAGTGTGTACAAGGGTGTACAAGTGTGTACAAAGTTGTACAAGTAAGTACAAGGTTTTACAATAATTGTAAAACCTTGTACATTGTGTACAAGGTTGTACAAGTGTGTACAAGCTTGTACAAGTGTGTACAAGGGTGTACAGGTTTGTACAAGGTTGTACAAGTGTGTACAAGGGTGTACAAATGTGTACAAGGCTGTAAAAGTTTGTACAAGTTTGTACAAGTTTGTACAAGGTTGTACAAGTAAGTACAAGTTTGTACAAGAATGTACAAGTGTGTACAAGGTTTTACAATTGTGTAAAAGGTTGTACAAGTGTGTACAAGGTTGTAAAAGTGTGTACAAGGTTGTACAAGTGTGTACAAGCTTGTACAAGTGTGTACAAGGTTGTACAAGTGTGTACAAGGTTGTACAAGTGTGTACAAGGTTGTACAAGTGTGTACAAGGTTGTACAAGTGTGTACAAGTTTGTACAAGTGTGTACAAGTTTGTACAAGGTTGTACAAATGTGTACAAGGGTGTACAAAAGTGTACAAGGGTGCACAAGTTTGTACAAGGGTGTACAAGTGTGTACAAGCTTGTACAAGTGTGTACAAGCTTGTACAAGGGTTTACAGGTTTGTACAAGGTTGAACAAGTGTGTACAAGGGTGTACAAAAGTGTACAAGGGTGCACAAGTTTGTACAAGGGTGTACAAGTGTGTACAAGCTTGTACAAGTGTGTACAAGCTTGTACAAGGGTTTACAGGTTTGTACAAGGTTGTACAAGTGTGTACAAGGTTGTACAAGTATGTACAAGAATGTACAAGTTTGTACAAGTGTGTACAAGTTTGTAAAAGGTTGTACAAGTGTGTACAAGGGTGTACAAATGTGTACAAGGATGTAAAAGTGTGTACAAGTGTGTACAAGTTTGTACAAGGTTGTACAAGTGTGTACAAGTTTGTACAAGGTTGTACAAATTTGTACAAGTGTGTACAAGGTTGTACAAGTGTGTACAAGGGTGTACAAGTTTGTACAAGTGTGTACAAGTTTGTACAAGGTTGTACACGTGTGTACAAGGTTTTACAATTGTGTACAAGGTTGTACAAGTGTGTACAAGGTTGTACAAGTGTGTACAAGGTTGTACAAGTGTGTACAAGGTTGTACAAGTGTGTACAAGGTTGTACAAGTGTACACAAGTTTGTACAAGTGTGTACAAGTTTGTACAAGTGTGTACAAGTTTGTACAAGTTTGTACAAATGTGTACAAGGGTGTACAAAAGTGTACAAGTGTACACAAGTTTGTACAAGTGTGTACAAGTTTGAACAAGTGTGTACAAGTTTGTACAAGTTTGTACAAATGTGTACAAGGGTGTACAAAAGTGTACAAGGGTGCACAAGTTTGTACAAGGGTGTACAAGTGTGTACAAGGGTGTACAAGTATGTACAAGAATGTACAATTTTGTACAAGTGTGTACAAGTTTGTAAAAGGTTGTACAAGTGTGTACAAGGGTGTACAAGTGTGTACAAGGTTGTACAAGTGTGTACAAGGTTGTACAAGTGTGTACAAGGTTGCACAAGTGTGTACAAGAGTGTACAATCGTGTACAAGCTTGTACAAGTGTGTACAAGGGTGTACAGGTTTGTACAAGGTTGTACAAGTGTGTACAAGGTTGTACAAGTGTGTACAAGGTTGTACAAGTGTGTACAAGGGTGTACAAGTTTGTACAAGTGTGTACAAGTTTGTACAAGTGTGTACAAGTTTGTACAAGTTTGTACAAATGTATACAAGGGTGTACAAAAGTGTACAAGGGTGCACAAGTTTGTACAAGGGTGTACAAGTGTGTACAAGGGTGTACAATCGTGTACAAGCTTGTACAAGTTTTTACAAGGTTGTACAAGTGTGTACAAGGTTGTACAAGTGTGTACAAGGTTGTACAAGTGTGTACAAGGTTGTACAAGTGTGTACAAGGTTGTACAAGTGTGTACAAGGTTGTACAAGTGTGTACAAGGTTGTACAAGTGTGTACAAGGTTGTATAAGTGTGTACAAAGGTGTACAAGTGTGTACAAGGTTGTACAAGTGTGTACAAGGTTGTACAAGTGTGTACATGGTTGTACAAGGTTGTACAATTGTGTACAACGTTGTACAAGTGTGTACAAGGTTGTACAAGTGTGTACAAGGGTGTACAAGTTTGTACAAGTGTGTACAAGTTTGTACAAGTGTGTACAAGTTTGTACAAGGTTGTACAAATTAATACAAGGGTGTACAAAAGTGTACAAGGGTGCAAAAGTTTGTACAAGGGTGTACAAGTGTGTACAAGCTTGTACAAGTGTGTACAAGCTTGTACAAGTGTGTACAAGGGTGTACAGGTTTGTACAAGGTTGTACAAGTGTTTACAAGGGTGTACAAAAGAATGTACAAGTTTGTACAAGTGTGTACAAGTTTGTAAAAGGTTGTACAAGTGTGTACAAGGGTGTACAAGTGTGTACAATGGTGAACAAGTGTGTACAAGGGTGTACAATCGTGTACAAGCTTGTACAAGTGTGTACAAGGGTGTACAGGTTTGTACAAGGTTGTACAAGTGTGTACAAGGGTGTACAAATGTGTACAAGGCTGTAAAAGTTTGTACAAGTGTGTACAAGTTTGTACAAGGTTGTACAAGTAAGTACAAGTTTGTACAAGAATGTACAAGTGTGTACAAGGTTTTACAATTGTGTAAAAGGTTGTACAAGTGTGTACAAGGTTGTAAAAGTGTGTACAAGGTTGTACAAGTGTGTACAAGCTTGTAAAAGTGTGTACAAGGTTGTACAAGTGTGTACAAGGTTGTACAAGTGTGTACAAGGTTGTACAAGTGTGTACAAGGTTGTACAAGTGTGTACAAGTTTGTACAAGTGTGTACAAGTTTGTACAAGGTTGTACAAATGTGTACAAGGGTGTACAAAAGTGTACAAGGGTGCACAAGTTTGTACAAGGGTGTACAAGTGTGTACAAGCTTGTACAAGTGTGTACAAGCTTGTACAAGGGTTTACAGGTTTGTACAAGGTTGAACAAGTGTGTACAAGGGTGTACAAAAGTGTACAAGGGTGCACAAGTTTGTACAAGGGTGTACAAGTGTGTACAAGCTTGTACAAGTGTGTACAAGCTTGTACAAGGGTTTACAGGTTTGTACAAGGTTGTACAAGTGTGTACAAGGTTGTACAAGTATGTACAAGAATGTACAAGTTTGTACAAGTGTGTACAAGTTTGTAAAAGGTTGTACAAGTGTGTACAAGGGTGTACAAATGTGTACAAGGATGTAAAAGTGTGTACAAGTGTGTACAAGTTTGTACAAGGTTGTACAAGTGTGTACAAGTTTGTACAAGGTTGTACAAATTTGTACAAGTGTGTACAAGGTTGTACAAGTGTGTACAAGGGTGTACAAGTTTGTACAAGTGTGTACAAGTTTGTACAAGGTTGTACACGTGTGTACAAGGTTTTACAATTGTGTACAAGGTTGTACAAGTGTGTACAAGGTTGTACAAGTGTGTACAAGGTTGTACAAGTGTGTACAAGGTTGTACAAGTGTGTACAAGGTTGTACAAGTGTACACAAGTTTGTACAAGTGTGTACAAGTTTGTACAAGTGTGTACAAGTTTGTACAAGTTTGTACAAATGTGTACAAGGGTGTACAAAAGTGTACAAGGACGCACAAGTTTGTACAAGGGTGTACAAGTGTGTACAAGGGTGTACAAGTATGTACAAGAATGTACAATTTTGTACAAGTGTGTACAAGTTTGTAAAAGTTTGTTCAAGTGTGTACAAGGGTGTACAAGTGTGTACAAGGTTGTACAAGTGTGTACAAGCTTGAACAAGTGTGTACAAGGTTGTACAAGTGTGTACAAGGTTGCACAAGTGTGTACAAGAGTGTACAATCGTGTACAAGCTTGTACAAGTGTGTACAAGGGTGTACAGGTTTGTACAAGGTTGTACAAGTGTGTACAAGGTTGTACAAGTGTGTACAAGGTTGTACAAGTGTGTACAAGGGTGTACAAGTTTGTACAAGTGTGTACAAGTTTGTACAAGTGTGTACAAGTTTGTACAAGTTTGTACAAATGTATACAAGGGTGTACAAAAGTGTACAAGGGTGCACAAGTTTGTACAAGATTGTACAAGTGTGTACAAGCTTGTACAAGTGTGTACAAGCTTGTACAAGTGTGTACAAGGGTGTACAGGTTTGTACAAGGTTGTACAAGTGTTTACAAGGGTGTACAAGTATGTACAAGAATGTACAAGTTTGTACAAGTGTGTACAAGTTTGTAAAAGGTTGTACAAGTGTGTACAAGGGTGTACAAGTGTGTACAAGGGTGCACAAGTGTGTACAAGGGTGTACAATCGTGTACAAGCTTGTACAAGTGTGTACAAGGGTGTACAGGTTTGTACAAGGTTGTACAAGTGTGTACAAGGTTGTACAAGTGTGTACAAGCTTGTACAAGTGTGTACAAGGTTGTACAAGTGTGTACAAGGTTGTACAAGTGTGTACAAGCTTGTACAAGTGTGTACAAGGTTTGTACAAGTGTGTACAAGGTTGTTCAAGTGTGTACATGTTTGTACAAGTGTGTTTAAGTTTGTACAAGGTTGTACAAATGTGTACAAGGGTGTACAAAAGTGTTCAAGGGTGCACAAGTTTGTACAAGTGTGTACAAGTGTGTACAAGCTTGTACAAGTGTGTACAAGCTTGTACAAGTGTGTACAAGCTTGAACAAGTGTGTACAAGGGTGTACAGGTTTGTACAAGGTTGTACAAGTGTGTACAAGGGTGTACAAGTATGTACAAGAATGTAAAATTTTGTACAAGTGTGTACAAGGGTGTACAAGTGTGTACAAGGTTGTAAAAGTGTGTACAAGGTTTTACAATTGTGTACAAGGTTGTACAAGTGTGTACAAGGTTGTACAAGTGTGTACGAGGTTGTACAAGTGTGTACAAGGTTGTACAAGTGTGTACAAGGTTGTACAAGTGTGTACAAGGTTGTACAAGTGTACACAAGTTTGTACAAGTGTGTACAAGTTTGTCCAAGTGTGTACAAGTTTGTACAAGTGTGTACAAGTTTGTACAAGTGTGTACAAGTTTGTACAAGGTTGTACAAATGTGTACAAGGGTGTACAAAAGTGTACAAGGGTGCACAAGTTTGTACAAGGTTGTACAAGTGTGTACAAGCTTGTACAAGTGTGTACAAGCTTGTACCAGTGTGTACAAGGGTGTACAGGTTTGTACAAGGTTGTACAAGTGTGTACAAGGGTGTACAAGTATGTACAAGAATGTACAATTTTGTACAAGTGTGTACAAGTTTGTAAAAGGTTGTACAAGTGTGTACAAGGGTGTACAAGTGTGTACAAGGTTGTACAAGTGTGTACAAGCTTGAACAAGTGTGTACAAGGTTGTACAAGTGTGTACAAGGTTGTACAAGTGTGTACAAGGTTGCACAAGTGTGTACAAGAGTGTACAATCGTGTACAAGCTTGTACAAGTGTGTACAAGGGTGTACAGGTTTGTACAAGGTTGTACAAGTGTGTACAAGGTTGTACAAGTGTGTACAAGGGTGTACAAGTTTGTACAAGTGTGTACAAGTTTGTACAAGTGTGTACAAGGTTGTACAAGTGTACACAAGTTTGTACAAGTGTGTACAAGTTTGTACAAGTGTGTACAAGTTTGTACAAGTTTGTACAAATGTGTACAAGGGTGTACAAAAGTGTACAAGGTTGTACAAGTGTGTACAAGGTTGTACAAGTGTGTACAAGGTTGTACAAGTGTGTACAAGTTTGTACAAGTGTGTACAAGTTTGTACAAGGTTGTACAAATGTGTACAAGGGTGTACAAAAGTGTACAAGGGTGCACAAGTTTGTACAAGGGTGTACAAGTGTGTACAAGCTTGTACAAGTGTGTACAAGCTTGTACAAGGGTTTACAGGTTTGTACAAGGTTGAACAAGTGTGTACAAGGGTGTACAAAAGTGTACAAGGGTGCACAAGTTTGTACAAGGGTGTACAAGTGTGTACAAGCTTGTACAAGTGTGTACAAGCTTGTACAAGGGTTTACAGGTTTGTACAAGGTTGTACAAGTGTGTACAAGGTTGTACAAGTATGTACAAGAATGTACAAGTTTGTACAAGTGTGTACAAGTTTGTAAAAGGTTGTACAAGTGTGTACAAGGGTGTACAAATGTGTACAAGGATGTAAAAGTGTGTACAAGTGTGTACAAGTTTGTACAAGGTTGTACAAGTGTGTACAAGTTTGTACAAGGTTGTACAAATTTGTACAAGTGTGTACAAGGTTGTACAAGTGTGTACAAGGGTGTACAAGTTTGTACAAGTGTGTACAAGTTTGTACAAGGTTGTACACGTGTGTACAAGGTTTTACAATTGTGTACAAGGTTGTACAAGTGTGTACAAGGTTGTACAAGTGTGTACAAGGTTGTACAAGTGTGTACAAGGTTGTACAAGTGTGTACAAGGTTGTACAAGTGTACACAAGTTTGTACAAGTGTGTACAAGTTTGTACAAGTGTGTACAAGTTTGTACAAGTTTGTACAAATGTGTACAAGGGTGTACAAAAGTGTACAAGTGTACACAAGTTTGTACAAGTGTGTACAAGTTTGTACAAGTGTGTACAAGTTTGTACAAGTTTGTACAAATGTGTACAAGGGTGTACAAAAGTGTAAAGGGTGCACAAGTTTGTACAAGGGTGTACAAGTGTGTACAAGGGTGTACAAGTATGTACAAGAATGTACAATTTTGTACAAGTGTGTACAAGTTTGTAAAAGGTTGTACAAGTGTGTACAAGGGTGTACAAGTGTGTACAAGGTTGTACAAGTGTGTACAAGGTTGTACAAGTGTGTACAAGGTTGCACAAGTGTGTACAAGAGTGTACAATCGTGTACAAGCTTGTACAAGTGTGTACAAGGGTGTACAGGTTTGTACAAGGTTGTACAAGTGTGTACAAGGTTGTACAAGTGTGTACAAGGTTGTACAAGTGTGTACAAGGGTGTACAAGTTTGTACAAGTGTGTACAAGTTTGTACAAGTGTGTACAAGTTTGTACAAGTTTGTACAAATGTATACAAGGGTGTACAAAAGTGTACAAGGGTGCACAAGTTTGTACAAGGGTGTACAAGTGTGTACAAGGGTGTACAATCGTGTACAAGCTTGTACAAGTTTTTACAAGGTTGTACAAGTGTGTACAAGGTTGTACAAGTGTGTACAAGGTTGTACAAGTGTGTACAAGGTTGTACAAGTGTGTACAAGGTTGTACAAGTGTGTACAAGGTTGTACAAGTGTGTACAAGGTTGTATAAGTGTGTACAAAGGTGTACAAGTGTGTACAAGGTTGTACAAGTGTGTACAAGGTTGTACAAGTGTGTACATGGTTGTACAAGGTTGTACAATTGTGTACAACGTTGTACAAGTGTGTACAAGGTTGTACAAGTGTGTACAAGGGTGTACAAGTTTGTACAAGTGTGTACAAGTTTGTACAAGTGTGTACAAGTTTGTACAAGGTTGTACAAATTAATACAAGGGTGTACAAAAGTGTACAAGGGTGCAAAAGTTTGTACAAGGGTGTACAAGTGTGTACAAGCTTGTACAAGTGTGTACAAGCTTGTACAAGTGTGTACAAGGGTGTACAGGTTTGTACAAGGTTGTACAAGTGTTTACAAGGGTGTACAAAAGAATGTACAAGTTTGTACAAGTGTGTACAAGTTTGTAAAAGGTTGTACAAGTGTGTACAAGGTTGTACAAGTGTGTACAAGGTTGTACAAGTGTGTACAAGGTTGTACAAGTGTGTACAAGGTTGTACAAGTGTGTACAAGGTTGTATAAGTGTGTACAAAGGTGTACAAGTGTGTACAAGGTTGTACAAGTGTGTACAAGGTTGTACAAGTGTGTACATGGTTGTACAAGGTTGTACAATTGTGTACAACGTTGTACAAGTGTGTACAAGGTTGTACAAGTGTGTACAAGGGTGTACAAGTTTGTACAAGTGTGTACAAGTTTGTACAAGTGTGTACAAGTTTGTACAAGGTTGTACAAATTAATACAAGGGTGTACAAAAGTGTACAAGGGTGCAAAAGTTTGTACAAGGGTGTACAAGTGTGTACAAGCTTGTACAAGTGTGTACAAGCTTGTACAAGTGTGTACAAGGGTGTACAGGTTTGTACAAGGTTGTACAAGTGTTTACAAGGGTGTACAAAAGAATGTACAAGTTTGTACAAGTGTGTACAAGTTTGTAAAAGGTTGTACAAGTGTGTACAAGGGTGTACAAGTGTGTACAATGGTGCACAAGTGTGTACAAGGGTGTACAATCGTGTACAAGCTTGTACAAGTGTGTACAAGGGTGTACAGGTTTGTACAAGGTTGTACAAGTGTGTACAAGGGTGTACAAATGTGTACAAGGCTGTAAAAGTTTGTACAAGTGTGTACAAGTTTGTACAAGGTTGTACAAGTAAGTACAAGTTTGTACAAGAATGTACAAGTGTGTACAAGGTTTTACAATTGTGTAAAAGGTTGTACAAGTGTGTACAAGGTTGTAAAAGTGTGTACAAGGTTGTACAAGTGTGTACAAGCTTGTAAAAGTGTGTACAAGGTTGTACAAGTGTGTACAAGGTTGTACAAGTGTGTACAAGGTTGTACAAGTGTGTACAAGGTTGTACAAGTGTGTACAAGTTTGTACAAGTGTGTACAAGTTTGTACAAGGTTGTACAAATGTGTACAAGGATGTACAAAAGTGTACAAGGGTGCACAAGTTTGTACAAGGGTGTACAAGTGTGTACAAGCTTGTACAAGTGTGTACAAGCTTGTACAAGGGTTTACAGGTTTGTACAAGTTTGAACAAGTGTGTACAAGGGTGTACAAAAGTGTACAAGGGTGCACAAGTTTGTACAAGGGTGTACAAGTGTGTACAAGCTTGTACAAGTGTGTACAAGCTTGTACAAGGGTTTACAGGTTTGTACAAGGTTGTACAAGTGTGTACAAGGTTGTACAAGTATGTACAAGAATGTACAAGTTTGTACAAGTGTGTACAAGTTTGTAAAAGGTTGTACAAGTGTGTACAAGGGTGTACAAATGTGTACAAGGATGTAAAAGTGTGTACAAGTGTGTACAAGTTTGTACAAGGTTGTACAAGTGTGTACAAGTTTGTACAAGGTTGTACAAATTTGTACAAGTGTGTACAAGGTTGTACAAGTGTGTACAAGGGTGTACAAGTTTGTACAAGTGTGTACAAGTTTGTACAAGGTTGTACACGTGTGTACAAGGTTTTACAATTGTGTACAAGGTTGTACAAGTGTGTACAAGGTTGTACAAGTGTGTACAAGGTTGTACAAGTGTGTACAAGGTTGTACAAGTGTGTACAAGGTTGTACAAGTGTACACAAGTTTGTACAAGTGTGTACAAGTTTGTACAAGTGTGTACAAGTTTGTACAAGTTTGTACAAATGTGTACAAGGGTGTACAAAAGTGTACAAGGACGCACAAGTTTGTACAAGGGTGTACAAGTGTGTACAAGGGTGTACAAGTATGTACAAGAATGTACAATTTTGTACAAGTGTGTACAAGTTTGTAAAAGTTTGTTCAAGTGTGTACAAGGGTGTACAAGTGTGTACAAGGTTGTACAAGTGTGTACAAGCTTGAACAAGTGTGTACAAGGTTGTACAAGTGTGTACAAGGTTGCACAAGTGTGTACAAGAGTGTACAATCGTGTACAAGCTTGTACAAGTGTGTACAAGGGTGTACAGGTTTGTACAAGGTTGTACAAGTGTGTACAAGGTTGTACAAGTGTGTACAAGGTTGTACAAGTGTGTACAAGGGTGTACAAGTTTGTACAAGTGTGTACAAGTTTGTACAAGTGTGTACAAGTTTGTACAAGTTTGTACAAATGTATACAAGGGTGTACAAAAGTGTACAAGGGTGCACAAGTTTGTACAAGGGTGTACAAGTGTGTACAAGCTTGTACAAGTGTGTACAAGCTTGTACAAGTGTGTACAAGGGTGTACAGGTTTGTACAAGGTTGTACAAGTGTTTACAAGGGTGTACAAGTATGTACAAGAATGTACAAGTTTGTACAAGTGTGTACAAGTTTGTAAAAGGTTGTACAAGTGTGTACAAGGGTGTACAAGTGTGTACAAGGGTGCACAAGTGTGTACAAGGGTGTACAATCGTGTACAAGCTTGTACAAGTGTGTACAAGGGTGTACAGGTTTGTACAAGGTTGTACAAGTGTGTACAAGGTTGTACAAGTGTGTACAAGCTTGTACAAGTGTGTACAAGGTTGTACAAGTGTGTACAAGGTTGTACAAGTGTGTACAAGCTTGTACAAGTGTGTACAAGGTTTGTACAAGTGTGTACAAGGTTGTTCAAGTGTGTACATGTTTGTACAAGTGTGTTTAAGTTTGTACAAGGTTGTACAAATGTGTACAAGGGTGTACAAAAGTGTTCAAGGGTGCACAAGTTTGTACAAGGGTGTACAAGTGTGTACAAGCTTGTACAAGTGTGTACAAGCTTGTACAAGTGTGTACAAGCTTGAACAAGTGTACACAAGTTTGTACAAGTGTGTACAAGTTTGTACAAGTGTGTACAAGTTTGTACAAGTGTGTACAAGTTTGTACAAGGTTGTACAAATGTGTACAAGGGTGTACAAAAGTGTACAAGGGTGCACAAGTTTGTACAAGGGTGTACAAGTGTGTACAAGCTTGTACAAGTGTGTACAAGTTTGTACAAGTGTGTACAAGGGTGTACAGGTTTGTACAAGGTTGTACAAGTGTGTACAAGGGTGTACAAGTATGTACAAGAATGTACAATTTTGTACAAGTGTGTACAAGTTTGTAAAAGGTTGTAAAAGTGTGTACAAGGTTTTACAATTGTGTACAAGGTTGTACAAGTGTGTACAAGGTTGTACAAGTGTGTACGAGGTTGTACAAGTGTGTACAAGGTTGTACAAGTGTGTACAAGGTTGTACAAGTGTGTACAAGGTTGTACAAGTGTACACAAGTTTGTACAAGTGTGTACAAGTTTGTACAAGTGTGTACAAGTTTGTACAAGTGTGTACAAGGTTGTACAAGTGTGTACAAGGTTGTACAAGTGTGTACAAGGTTGTACAAGTGTACACAAGTTTGTACAAGTGTGTACAAGTTTGTACAAGTGTGTACAAGTTTGTACAAGTGTGTACAAGGTTGTACAAGTGTGTACAAGGTTGTACAAGTGTGTACAAGGGTGTACAGGTTTGTACAAGGTTGTACAAGTGTGTACAAGGGTGTACAAGTATGTACAAGAATGTAAAATTTTGTACAAGTGTGTACAAGGGTGTACAAGTGTGTACAAGGTTGTAAAAGTGTGTACAAGGTTTTACAATTGTGTACAAGGTTGTACAAGTGTGTACAAGGTTGTACAAGTGTGTACGAGGTTGTACAAGTGTGTACAAGGTTGTACAAGTGTGTACAAGGTTGTACAAGTGTGTACAAGGTTGTACAAGTGTACACAAGTTTGTACAAGTGTGTACAAGTTTGTACAAGTGTGTACAAGTTTGTACAAGTGTGTACAAGTTTGTACAAGGTTGTACAAATGTGTACAAGGGTGTACAAAAGTGTACAAGGGTGCACAAGTTTGTACAAGGGTGTACAAGTGTGTACAAGCTTGTACAAGTGTGTACAAGTTTGTACAAGTGTGTACAAGGGTGTACAGGTTTGTACAAGGTTGTACAAGTGTGTACAAGGGTGTACAAGTATGTACAAGAATGTACAATTTTGTACAAGTGTGTACAAGTTTGTAAAAGGTTGTACAAGTGTGTACAAGGGTGTACAAGTGTGTACAAGGTTGTACAAGTGTGTACAAGCTTGAACAAGTGTGTACAAGGTTGTACAAGTGTGTACAAGGTTGTACAAGTGTGTACAAGGTTGCACAAGTGTGTACAAGAGTGTACAATCGTGTACAAGCTTGTACAAGTGTGTACAAGGGTGTACAGGTTTGTACAAGGTTGTACAAGTGTGTACAAGGTTGTACAAGTGTGTACAAGGGTGTACAGGTTTGTACAAGGTTGTACAAGTGTGTACAAGGTTGTACAAGTTTGTACAAGTTTGTACAAATGTATACAAGGGTGTACAAAAGTGTACAAGGGTGCACAAGTTTGTACAAGGGTGTACAAGTTTGTACAAGCTTGTACAAGTGTGTACAAGTTTGTACAAGTGTGTACAAGGGTGTACAGGTTTGTACAATTTTGTACAAGTGTTTACAAGGGTGTACAAGTATGTACAAGAATGTACAAGTTTGTACAAGTGTGTACAAGTTTGTAAAAGGTTGTACAAGTGTGTACAAGGGTGTACAAGTGTGTACAAGGTTGTACAAGTGTGTACAAGCTTGAACAAGTGTGTACAAGGTTGTACAAGTGTGTACAAGGTTGTACAAGTGTGTACAAGGTTGCACAAGTGTGTACAAGAGTGTACAATCGTGTACAAGCTTGTACAAGTGTGTACAAGGGTGTACAGGTTTGTACAAGGTTGTACAAGTGTGTACAAGGTTGTACAAGTGTGTACAAGGGTGTACAAGTTTGTACAAGTGTGTACAAGTTTGTACAAGTGTGTACAAGTTTGTACAAGTTTGTACAAATGTATACAAGGGTGTACAAAAGTGTACAAGGGTGCACAAGTTTGTACAAGGGTGTACAAGTGTGTACAAGCTTGTACAAGTGTGTACAAGTTTGTACAAGTGTGTACAAGGGTGTACAGGTTTGTACAATTTTGTACAAGTGTTTACAAGGGTGTACAAGTATGTACAAGAATGTACAAGTTTGTACAAGTGTGTACAAGTTTGTAAAAGGTTGTACATGTGTGTACAAGGGTGTACAAGTGTGTACAAGGGTGCACAAGTGTGTACAAGGGTGTACAATCGTGTACAAGCTTGTACAAGTGTGTACAAGGGTGTACAGGTTTGTACAAGGTTGTACAAGTGTGTACAAGGGTGTACAAATGTATACAAGGATGTAAAAGTTTGTACAAGTGTGTACAAGTTTGTACAAGGTTGTACAAGTAAGTACAAGTTTGTACAAGAATGTACAAGTGTGTACAAGGTTTTACAATTGTGTAAAAGGTTGTACAAGTGTGTACAAGGTTGTACAAGTGTGTACAAGCTTGTACAAGTGTGTACAAGCTTGTACAAGTGTGTACAAGGTTGTACAAGTGTGTACAAGCTTGTACAAGTGTGTACAAGCTTGTACAAGTGTGTACAAGCTTGTACAAGGGTTTACAAGTGTGTACAAGGTTGTACAAGTGTGTACAAGGGTGTACAAGTTTGTACAAGTGTGTACAAGTTTGTACAAGTGTGTACAAGTTTGTACAAGTTTGTACAAATGTATACAAGGGTGTACAAAAGTGTACAAGGGTGCACAAGTTTGTACAAGGGTGTACAAGTGTGTACAAGGGTGTACAATCGTGTACAAGCTTGTACAAGTTTTTACAAGGTTGTACAAGTGTGTACAAGGTTGTACAAGTGTGTACAAGGTTGTACAAGTGTGTACAAGGTTGTACAAGTGTGTACAAGGTTGTACAAGTGTGTACAAGGTTGTACAAGTGTGTACAAGGTTGTATAAGTGTGTACAAAGGTGTACAAGTGTGTACAAGGTTGTACAAGTGTGTACAAGGTTGTACAAGTGTGTACATGGTTGTACAAGGTTGTACAATTGTGTACAACGTTGTACAAGTGTGTACAAGGTTGTACAAGTGTGTACAAGGGTGTACAAGTTTGTACAAGTGTGTACAAGTTTGTACAAGTGTGTACAAGTTTGTACAAGGTTGTACAAATTAATACAAGGGTGTACAAAAGTGTACAAGGGTGCAAAAGTTTGTACAAGAGTGTACAAGTGTGTACAAGCTTGTACAAGTGTGTACAAGCTTGTACAAGTGTGTACAAGGGTGTACAGGTTTGTACAAGGTTGTACAAGTGTTTACAAGGGTGTACAAAAGAATGTACAAGTTTGTACAAGTGTGTACAAGTTTGTAAAAGGTTGTACAAGTGTGTACAAGGGTGTACAAGTGTGTACAATGGTGAACAAGTGTGTACAAGGGTGTACAATCGTGTACAAGCTTGTACAAGTGTGTACAAGGGTGTACAGGTTTGTACAAGGTTGTACAAGTGTGTACAAGGGTGTACAAATGTGTACAAGGCTGTAAAAGTTTGTACAAGTGTGTACAAGTTTGTACAAGGTTGTACAAGTAAGTACAAGTTTGTACAAGAATGTACAAGTGTGTACAAGGTTTTACAATTGTGTAAAAGGTTGTACAAGTGTGTACAAGGTTGTAAAAGTGTGTACAAGGTTGTACAAGTGTGTACAAGCTTGTAAAAGTGTGTACAAGGTTGTACAAGTGTGTACAAGGTTGTACAAGTGTGTACAAGGTTGTACAAGTGTGTACAAGGTTGTACAAGTGTGTACAAGTTTGTACAAGTGTGTACAAGTTTGTACAAGGTTGTACAAATGTGTACAAGGGTGTACAAAAGTGTACAAGGGTGCACAAGTTTGTACAAGGGTGTACAAGTGTGTACAAGCTTGTACAAGTGTGTACAAGCTTGTACAAGGGTTTACAGGTTTGTACAAGGTTGAACAAGTGTGTACAAGGGTGTACAAAAGTGTACAAGGGTGCACAAGTTTGTACAAGGGTGTACAAGTGTGTACAAGCTTGTACAAGTGTGTACAAGCTTGTACAAGGGTTTACAGGTTTGTACAAGGTTGTACAAGTGTGTACAAGGTTGTACAAGTATGTACAAGAATGTACAAGTTTGTACAAGTGTGTACAAGTTTGTAAAAGGTTGTACAAGTGTGTACAAGGGTGTACAAATGTGTACAAGGATGTAAAAGTGTGTACAAGTGTGTACAAGTTTGTACAAGGTTGTACAAGTGTGTACAAGTTTGTACAAGGTTGTACAAATTTGTACAAGTGTGTACAAGGTTGTACAAGTGTGTACAAGGGTGTACAAGTTTGTACAAGTGTGTACAAGTTTGTACAAGGTTGTACACGTGTGTACAAGGTTTTACAATTGTGTACAAGGTTGTACAAGTGTGTACAAGGTTGTACAAGTGTGTACAAGGTTGTACAAGTGTGTACAAGGTTGTACAAGTGTGTACAAGGTTGTACAAGTGTACACAAGTTTGTACAAGTGTGTACAAGTTTGTACAAGTGTGTACAAGTTTGTACAAGTTTGTACAAATGTGTACAAGGGTGTACAAAAGTGTACAAGGACGCACAAGTTTGTACAAGGGTGTACAAGTGTGTACAAGGGTGTACAAGTATGTACAAGAATGTACAATTTTGTACAAGTGTGTACAAGTTTGTAAAAGTTTGTTCAAGTGTGTACAAGGGTGTACAAGTGTGTACAAGGTTGTACAAGTGTGTACAAGCTTGAACAAGTGTGTACAAGGTTGTACAAGTGTGTACAAGGTTGCACAAGTGTGTACAAGAGTGTACAATCGTGTACAAGCTTGTACAAGTGTGTACAAGGGTGTACAGGTTTGTACAAGGTTGTACAAGTGTGTACAAGGTTGTACAAGTGTGTACAAGGTTGTACAAGTGTGTACAAGGGTGTACAAGTTTGTACAAGTGTGTACAAGTTTGTACAAGTGTGTACAAGTTTGTACAAGTTTGTACAAATGTATACAAGGGTGTACAAAAGTGTACAAGGGTGCACAAGTTTGTACAAGGGTGTACAAGTGTGTACAAGCTTGTACAAGTGTGTACAAGCTTGTACAAGTGTGTACAAGGGTGTACAGGTTTGTACAAGGTTGTACAAGTGTGTACAAGGGTGTACAAGTGTGTACAAGGGTGCACAAGTGTGTACAAGGGTGTACAATCGTGTACAAGCTTGTACAAGTGTGTACAAGGGTGTACAGGTTTGTACAAGGTTGTACAAGTGTGTACAAGGTTGTACAAGTGTGTACAAGCTTGTACAAGTGTGTACAAGGTTGTACAAGTGTGTACAAGGTTGTACAAGTGTGTACAAGCTTGTACAAGTGTGTACAAGGTTTGTACAAGTGTGTACAAGGTTGTTCAAGTGTGTACATGTTTGTACAAGTGTGTTTAAGTTTGTACAAGGTTGTACAAATGTGTACAAGGGTGTACAAAAGTGTTCAAGGGTGCACAAGTTTGTACAAGTGTGTACAAGTGTGTACAAGCTTGTACAAGTGTGTACAAGCTTGTACAAGTGTGTACAAGCTTGAACAAGTGTGTACAAGGGTGTACAGGTTTGTACAAGGTTGTACAAGTGTGTACAAGGGTGTACAAGTATGTACAAGAATGTAAAATTTTGTACAAGTGTGTACAAGGGTGTACAAGTGTGTACAAGGTTGTAAAAGTGTGTACAAGGTTTTACAATTGTGTACAAGGTTGTACAAGTGTGTACAAGGTTGTACAAGTGTGTACGAGGTTGTACAAGTGTGTACAAGGTTGTACAAGTGTGTACAAGGTTGTACAAGTGTGTACAAGGTTGTACAAGTGTACACAAGTTTGTACAAGTGTGTACAAGTTTGTACAAGTGTGTACAAGTTTGTACAAGTGTGTACAAGTTTGTACAAGTGTGTACAAGTTTGTACAAGGTTGTACAAATGTGTACAAGGGTGTACAAAAGTGTACAAGGGTGCACAAGTTTGTACAAGGTTGTACAAGTGTGTACAAGCTTGTACAAGTGTGTACAAGCTTGTACCAGTGTGTACAAGGGTGTACAGGTTTGTACAAGGTTGTACAAGTGTGTACAAGGGTGTACAAGTATGTACAAGAATGTACAATTTTGTACAAGTGTGTACAAGTTTGTAAAAGGTTGTACAAGTGTGTACAAGGGTGTACAAGTGTGTACAAGGTTGTACAAGTGTGTACAAGCTTGAACAAGTGTGTACAAGGTTGTACAAGTGTGTACAAGGTTGTACAAGTGTGTACAAGGTTGCACAAGTGTGTACAAGAGTGTACAATCGTGTACAAGCTTGTACAAGTGTGTACAAGGGTGTACAGGTTTGTACAAGGTTGTACAAGTGTGTACAAGGTTGTACAAGTGTGTACAAGGGTGTACAAGTTTGTACAAGTGTGTACAAGTTTGTACAAGTGTGTACAAGGTTGTACAAGTGTACACAAGTTTGTACAAGTGTGTACAAGTTTGTACAAGTGTGTACAAGTTTGTACAAGTTTGTACAAATGTGTACAAGGGTGTACAAAAGTGTACAAGGTTGTACAAGTGTGTACAAGGTTGTACAAGTGTGTACAAGGTTGTACAAGTGTGTACAAGTTTGTACAAGTGTGTACAAGTTTGTACAAGGTTGTACAAATGTGTACAAGGGTGTACAAAAGTGTACAAGGGTGCACAAGTTTGTACAAGGGTGTACAAGTGTGTACAAGCTTGTACAAGTGTGTACAAGCTTGTACAAGGGTTTACAGGTTTGTACAAGGTTGAACAAGTGTGTACAAGGGTGTACAAAAGTGTACAAGGGTGCACAAGTTTGTACAAGGGTGTACAAGTGTGTACAAGCTTGTACAAGTGTGTACAAGCTTGTACAAGGGTTTACAGGTTTGTACAAGGTTGTACAAGTGTGTACAAGGTTGTACAAGTATGTACAAGAATGTACAATTTTGTACAAGTGTGTACAAGTTTGTAAAAGGTTGTACAAGTGTGTACAAGGGTGTACAAATGTGTACAAGGATGTAAAAGTGTGTACAAGTGTGTACAAGTTTGTACAAGGTTGTACAAGTGTGTACAAGTTTGTACAAGGTTGTACAAATTTGTACAAGTGTGTACAAGGTTGTACAAGTGTGTACAAGGGTGTACAAGTTTGTACAAGTGTGTACAAGTTTGTACAAGGTTGTACACGTGTGTACAAGGTTTTACAATTGTGTACAAGGTTGTACAAGTGTGTACAAGGTTGTACAAGTGTGTACAAGGTTGTACAAGTGTGTACAAGGTTGTACAAGTGTGTACAAGGTTGTACAAGTGTACACAAGTTTGTACAAGTGTGTACAAGTTTGTACAAGTGTGTACAAGTTTGTACAAGTTTGTACAAATGTGTACAAGGGTGTACAAAAGTGTACAAGTGTACACAAGTTTGTACAAGTGTGTACAAGTTTGAACAAGTGTGTACAAGTTTGTACAAGTTTGTACAAATGTGTACAAGGGTGTACAAAAGTGTACAAGGGTGCACAAGTTTGTACAAGGGTGTACAAGTGTGTACAAGGGTGTACAAGTATGTACAAGAATGTACAATTTTGTACAAGTGTGTACAAGTTTGTAAAAGGTTGTACAAGTGTGTACAAGGGTGTACAAGTGTGTACAAGGTTGTACAAGTGTGTACAAGGTTGTACAAGTGTGTACAAGGTTGCACAAGTGTGTACAAGAGTGTACAATCGTGTACAAGCTTGTACAAGTGTGTACAAGGGTGTACAGGTTTGTACAAGGTTGTACAAGTGTGTACAAGGTTGTACAAGTGTGTACAAGGTTGTACAAGTGTGTACAAGGGTGTACAAGTTTGTACAAGTGTGTACAAGTTTGTACAAGTGTGTACAAGTTTGTACAAGTTTGTACAAATGTATACAAGGGTGTACAAAAGTGTACAAGGGTGCACAAGTTTGTACAAGGGTGTACAAGTGTGTACAAGGGTGTACAATCGTGTACAAGCTTGTACAAGTTTTTACAAGGTTGTACAAGTGTGTACAAGGTTGTACAAGTGTGTACAAGGTTGTACAAGTGTGTACAAGGTTGTACAAGTGTGTACAAGGTTGTACAAGTGTGTACAAGGTTGTACAAGTGTGTACAAGGTTGTATAAGTGTGTACAAAGGTGTACAAGTGTGTACAAGGTTGTACAAGTGTGTACAAGGTTGTACAAGTGTGTACATGGTTGTACAAGGTTGTACAATTGTGTACAACGTTGTACAAGTGTGTACAAGGTTGTACAAGTGTGTACAAGGGTGTACAAGTTTGTACAAGTGTGTACAAGTTTGTACAAGTGTGTACAAGTTTGTACAAGGTTGTACAAATTAATACAAGGGTGTACAAAAGTGTACAAGGGTGCAAAAGTTTGTACAAGGGTGTACAAGTGTGTACAAGCTTGTACAAGTGTGTACAAGCTTGTACAAGTGTGTACAAGGGTGTACAGGTTTGTACAAGGTTGTACAAGTGTTTACAAGGGTGTACAAAAGAATGTACAAGTTTGTACAAGTGTGTACAAGTTTGTAAAAGGTTGTACAAGTGTGTACAAGGGTGTACAAGTGTGTACAATGGTGAACAAGTGTGTACAAGGGTGTACAATCGTGTACAAGCTTGTACAAGTGTGTACAAGGGTGTACAGGTTTGTACAAGGTTGTACAAGTGTGTACAAGGGTGTACAAATGTGTACAAGGCTGTAAAAGTTTGTACAAGTGTGTACAAGTTTGTACAAGGTTGTACAAGTAAGTACAAGTTTGTACAAGAATGTACAAGTGTGTACAAGGTTTTACAATTGTGTAAAAGGTTGTACAAGTGTGTACAAGGTTGTAAAAGTGTGTACAAGGTTGTACAAGTGTGTACAAGCTTGTAAAAGTGTGTACAAGGTTGTACAAGTGTGTACAAGGTTGTACAAGTGTGTACAAGGTTGTACAAGTGTGTACAAGGTTGTACAAGTGTGTACAAGTTTGTACAAGTGTGTACAAGTTTGTACAAGGTTGTACAAATGTGTACAAGGGTGTACAAAAGTGTACAAGGGTGCACAAGTTTGTACAAGGGTGTACAAGTGTGTACAAGCTTGTACAAGTGTGTACAAGCTTGTACAAGGGTTTACAGGTTTGTACAAGGTTGAACAAGTGTGTACAAGGGTGTACAAAAGTGTACAAGGGTGCACAAGTTTGTACAAGGGTGTACAAGTGTGTACAAGCTTGTACAAGTGTGTACAAGCTTGTACAAGGGTTTACAGGTTTGTACAAGGTTGTACAAGTGTGTACAAGGTTGTACAAGTATGTACAAGAATGTACAAGTTTGTACAAGTGTGTACAAGTTTGTAAAAGGTTGTACAAGTGTGTACAAGGGTGTACAAATGTGTACAAGGATGTAAAAGTGTGTACAAGTGTGTACAAGTTTGTACAAGGTTGTACAAGTGTGTACAAGTTTGTACAAGGTTGTACAAATTTGTACAAGTGTGTACAAGGTTGTACAAGTGTGTACAAGGGTGTACAAGTTTGTACAAGTGTGTACAAGTTTGTACAAGGTTGTACACGTGTGTACAAGGTTTTACAATTGTGTACAAGGTTGTACAAGTGTGTACAAGGTTGTACAAGTGTGTACAAGGTTGTACAAGTGTGTACAAGGTTGTACAAGTGTGTACAAGGTTGTACAAGTGTACACAAGTTTGTACAAGTGTGTACAAGTTTGTACAAGTGTGTACAAGTTTGTACAAGTTTGTACAAATGTGTACAAGGGTGTACAAAAGTGTACAAGGACGCACAAGTTTGTACAAGGGTGTACAAGTGTGTACAAGGGTGTACAAGTATGTACAAGAATGTACAATTTTGTACAAGTGTGTACAAGTTTGTAAAAGTTTGTTCAAGTGTGTACAAGGGTGTACAAGTGTGTACAAGGTTGTACAAGTGTGTACAAGCTTGAACAAGTGTGTACAAGGTTGTACAAGTGTGTACAAGGTTGCACAAGTGTGTACAAGAGTGTACAATCGTGTACAAGCTTGTACAAGTGTGTACAAGGGTGTACAGGTTTGTACAAGGTTGTACAAGTGTGTACAAGGTTGTACAAGTGTGTACAAGGTTGTACAAGTGTGTACAAGGGTGTACAAGTTTGTACAAGTGTGTACAAGTTTGTACAAGTGTGTACAAGTTTGTACAAGTTTGTACAAATGTATACAAGGGTGTACAAAAGTGTACAAGGGTGCACAAGTTTGTACAAGGGTGTACAAGTGTGTACAAGCTTGTACAAGTGTGTACAAGCTTGTACAAGTGTGTACAAGGGTGTACAGGTTTGTACAAGGTTGTACAAGTGTTTACAAGGGTGTACAAGTATGTACAAGAATGTACAAGTTTGTACAAGTGTGTACAAGTTTGTAAAAGGTTGTACAAGTGTGTACAAGGGTGTACAAGTGTGTACAAGGGTGCACAAGTGTGTACAAGGGTGTACAATCGTGTACAAGCTTGTACAAGTGTGTACAAGGGTGTACAGGTTTGTACAAGGTTGTACAAGTGTGTACAAGGTTGTACAAGTGTGTACAAGCTTGTACAAGTGTGTACAAGGTTGTACAAGTGTGTACAAGGTTGTACAAGTGTGTACAAGCTTGTACAAGTGTGTACAAGGTTTGTACAAGTGTGTACAAGGTTGTTCAAGTGTGTACATGTTTGTACAAGTGTGTTTAAGTTTGTACAAGGTTGTACAAATGTGTACAAGGGTGTACAAAAGTGTTCAAGGGTGCACAAGTTTGTACAAGTGTGTACAAGTGTGTACAAGCTTGTACAAGTGTGTACAAGCTTGTACAAGTGTGTACAAGCTTGAACAAGTGTGTACAAGGGTGTACAGGTTTGTACAAGGTTGTACAAGTGTGTACAAGGGTGTACAAGTATGTACAAGAATGTAAAATTTTGTACAAGTGTGTACAAGGGTGTACAAGTGTGTACAAGGTTGTAAAAGTGTGTACAAGGTTTTACAATTGTGTACAAGGTTGTACAAGTGTGTACAAGGTTGTACAAGTGTGTACGAGGTTGTACAAGTGTGTACAAGGTTGTACAAGTGTGTACAAGGTTGTACAAGTGTGTACAAGGTTGTACAAGTGTACACAAGTTTGTACAAGTGTGTACAAGTTTGTACAAGTGTGTACAAGTTTGTACAAGTGTGTACAAGTTTGTACAAGTGTGTACAAGTTTGTACAAGGTTGTACAAATGTGTACAAGGGTGTACAAAAGTGTACAAGGGTGCACAAGTTTGTACAAGGTTGTACAAGTGTGTACAAGCTTGTACAAGTGTGTACAAGCTTGTACCAGTGTGTACAAGGGTGTACAGGTTTGTACAAGGTTGTACAAGTGTGTACAAGGGTGTACAAGTATGTACAAGAATGTACAATTTTGTACAAGTGTGTACAAGTTTGTAAAAGGTTGTACAAGTGTGTACAAGGGTGTACAAGTGTGTACAAGGTTGTACAAGTGTGTACAAGCTTGAACAAGTGTGTACAAGGTTGTACAAGTGTGTACAAGGTTGTACAAGTGTGTACAAGGTTGCACAAGTGTGTACAAGAGTGTACAATCGTGTACAAGCTTGTACAAGTGTGTACAAGGGTGTACAGGTTTGTACAAGGTTGTACAAGTGTGTACAAGGTTGTACAAGTGTGTACAAGGGTGTACAAGTTTGTACAAGTGTGTACAAGTTTGTACAAGTGTGTACAAGGTTGTACAAGTGTACACAAGTTTGTACAAGTGTGTACAAGTTTGTACAAGTGTGTACAAGTTTGTACAAGTTTGTACAAATGTGTACAAGGGTGTACAAAAGTGTACAAGGTTGTACAAGTGTGTACAAGGTTGTACAAGTGTGTACAAGGTTGTACAAGTGTGTACAAGTTTGTACAAGTGTGTACAAGTTTGTACAAGGTTGTACAAATGTGTACAAGGGTGTACAAAAGTGTACAAGGGTGCACAAGTTTGTACAAGGGTGTACAAGTGTGTACAAGCTTGTACAAGTGTGTACAAGCTTGTACAAGGGTTTACAGGTTTGTACAAGGTTGAACAAGTGTGTACAAGGGTGTACAAAAGTGTACAAGGGTGCACAAGTTTGTACAAGGGTGTACAAGTGTGTACAAGCTTGTACAAGTGTGTACAAGCTTGTACAAGGGTTTACAGGTTTGTATAAGGTTGTACAAGTGTGTACAAGGTTGTACAAGTATGTACAAGAATGTACAAGTTTGTACAAGTGTGTACAAGTTTGTAAAAGGTTGTACAAGTGTGTACAAGGGTGTACAAATGTGTACAAGGATGTAAAAGTGTGTACAAGTGTGTACAAGTTTGTACAAGGTTGTACAAGTGTGTACAAGTTTGTACAAGGTTGTACAAATTTGTACAAGTGTGTACAAGGTTGTACAAGTGTGTACAAGGGTGTACAAGTTTGTACAAGTGTGTACAAGTTTGTACAAGGTTGTACACGTGTGTACAAGGTTTTACAATTGTGTACAAGGTTGTACAAGTGTGTACAAGGTTGTACAAGTGTGTACAAGGTTGTACAAGTGTGTACAAGGTTGTACAAGTGTGTACAAGGTTGTACAAGTGTACACAAGTTTGTACAAGTGTGTACAAGTTTGTACAAGTGTGTACAAGTTTGTACAAGTTTGTACAAATGTGTACAAGGGTGTACAAAAGTGTACAAGTGTACACAAGTTTGTACAAGTGTGTACAAGTTTGTACAAGTGTGTACAAGTTTGTACAAGTTTGTACAAATGTGTACAAGGGTGTACAAAAGTGTACAAGGGTGCACAAGTTTGTACAAGGGTGTACAAGTGTGTACAAGGGTGTACAAGTATGTACAAGAATGTACAATTTTGTACAAGTGTGTACAAGTTTGTAAAAGGTTGTACAAGTGTGTACAAGGGTGTACAAGTGTGTACAAGGTTGTACAAGTGTGTACAAGGTTGTACAAGTGTGTACAAGGTTGCACAAGTGTGTACAAGAGTGTACAATCGTGTACAAGCTTGTACAAGTGTGTACAAGGGTGTACAGGTTTGTACAAGGTTGTACAAGTGTGTACAAGGTTGTACAAGTGTGTACAAGGTTGTACAAGTGTGTACAAGGGTGTACAAGTTTGTACAAGTGTGTACAAGTTTGTACAAGTGTGTACAAGTTTGTACAAGTTTGTACAAATGTATACAAGGGTGTACAAAAGTGTACAAGGGTGCACAAGTTTGTACAAGGGTGTACAAGTGTGTACAAGGGTGTACAATCGTGTACAAGCTTGTACAAGTTTTTACAAGGTTGTACAAGTGTGTACAAGGTTGTACAAGTGTGTACAAGGTTGTACAAGTGTGTACAAGGTTGTACAAGTGTGTACAAGGTTGTACAAGTGTGTACAAGGTTGTACAAGTGTGTACAAGGTTGTATAAGTGTGTACAAAGGTGTACAAGTGTGTACAAGGTTGTACAAGTGTGTACAAGGTTGTACAAGTGTGTACATGGTTGTACAAGGTTGTACAATTGTGTACAACGTTGTACAAGTGTGTACAAGGTTGTACAAGTGTGTACAAGGGTGTACAAGATTGTACAAGTGTGTACAAGTTTGTACAAGGTTGTACAAATTAATACAAGGGTGTACAAAAGTGTACAAGGGTGCAAAAGTTTGTACAAGGGTGTACAAGTGTGTACAAGCTTGTACAAGTGTGTACAAGCTTGTACAAGTGTGTACAAGGGTGTACAGGTTTGTACAAGGTTGTACAAGTGTTTACAAGGGTGTACAAAAGAATGTACAAGTTTGTACAAGTGTGTACAAGTTTGTAAAAGGTTGTACAAGTGTGTACAAGGGTGTACAAGTGTGTACAATGGTGCACAAGTGTGTACAAGGGTGTACAATCGTGTACAAGCTTGTACAAGTGTGTACAAGGGTGTACAGGTTTGTACAAGGTTGTACAAGTGTGTACAAGGGTGTACAAATGTGTACAAGGCTGTAAAAGTTTGTACAAGTGTGTACAAGTTTGTACAAGGTTGTACAAGTAAGTACAAGTTTGTACAAGAATGTACAAGTGTGTACAAGGTTTTACAATTGTGTAAAAGGTTGTACAAGTGTGTACAAGGTTGTAAAAGTGTGTACAAGGTTGTACAAGTGTGTACAAGCTTGTAAAAGTGTGTACAAGGTTGTACAAGTGTGTACAAGGTTGTACAAGTGTGTACAAGGTTGTACAAGTGTGTACAAGGTTGTACAAGTGTGTACAAGTTTGTACAAGTGTGTACAAGTTTGTACAAGGTTGTACAAATGTGTACAAGGATGTACAAAAGTGTACAAGGGTGCACAAGTTTGTACAAGGGTGTACAAGTGTGTACAAGCTTGTACAAGTGTGTACAAGCTTGTACAAGGGTTTACAGGTTTGTACAAGTTTGAACAAGTGTGTACAAGGGTGTACAAAAGTGTACAAGGGTGCACAAGTTTGTACAAGGGTGTACAAGTGTGTACAAGCTTGTACAAGTGTGTACAAGCTTGTACAAGGGTTTACAGGTTTGTACAAGGTTGTACAAGTGTGTACAAGGTTGTACAAGTATGTACAAGAATGTACAAGTTTGTACAAGTGTGTACAAGTTTGTAAAAGGTTGTACAAGTGTGTACAAGGGTGTACAAATGTGTACAAGGATGTAAAAGTGTGTACAAGTGTGTACAAGTTTGTACAAGGTTGTACAAGTGTGTACAAGTTTGTACAAGGTTGTACAAATTTGTACAAGTGTGTACAAGGTTGTACAAGTGTGTACAAGGGTGTACAAGTTTGTACAAGTGTGTACAAGTTTGTACAAGGTTGTACACGTGTGTACAAGGTTTTACAATTGTGTACAAGGTTGTACAAGTGTGTACAAGGTTGTACAAGTGTGTACAAGGTTGTACAAGTGTGTACAAGGTTGTACAAGTGTGTACAAGGTTGTACAAGTGTACACAAGTTTGTACAAGTGTGTACAAGTTTGTACAAGTGTGTACAAGTTTGTACAAGTTTGTACAAATGTGTACAAGGGTGTACAAAAGTGTACAAGGACGCACAAGTTTGTACAAGGGTGTACAAGTGTGTACAAGGGTGTACAAGTATGTACAAGAATGTACAATTTTGTACAAGTGTGTACAAGTTTGTAAAAGTTTGTTCAAGTGTGTACAAGGGTGTACAAGTGTGTACAAGGTTGTACAAGTGTGTACAAGCTTGAACAAGTGTGTACAAGGTTGTACAAGTGTGTACAAGGTTGCACAAGTGTGTACAAGAGTGTACAATCGTGTACAAGCTTGTACAAGTGTGTACAAGGGTGTACAGGTTTGTACAAGGTTGTACAAGTGTGTACAAGGTTGTACAAGTGTGTACAAGGTTGTACAAGTGTGTACAAGGGTGTACAAGTTTGTACAAGTGTGTACAAGTTTGTACAAGTGTGTACAAGTTTGTACAAGTTTGTACAAATGTATACAAGGGTGTACAAAAGTGTACAAGGGTGCACAAGTTTGTACAAGGGTGTACAAGTGTGTACAAGCTTGTACAAGTGTGTACAAGCTTGTACAAGTGTGTACAAGGGTGTACAGGTTTGTACAAGGTTGTACAAGTGTTTACAAGGGTGTACAAGTATGTACAAGAATGTACAAGTTTGTACAAGTGTGTACAAGTTTGTAAAAGGTTGTACAAGTGTGTACAAGGGTGTACAAGTGTGTACAAGGGTGCACAAGTGTGTACAAGGGTGTACAATCGTGTACAAGCTTGTACAAGTGTGTACAAGGGTGTACAGGTTTGTACAAGGTTGTACAAGTGTGTACAAGGTTGTACAAGTGTGTACAAGCTTGTACAAGTGTGTACAAGGTTGTACAAGTGTGTACAAGGTTGTACAAGTGTGTACAAGCTTGTACAAGTGTGTACAAGGTTTGTACAAGTGTGTACAAGGTTGTTCAAGTGTGTACATGTTTGTACAAGTGTGTTTAAGTTTGTACAAGGTTGTACAAATGTGTACAAGGGTGTACAAAAGTGTTCAAGGGTGCACAAGTTTGTACAAGGGTGTACAAGTGTGTACAAGCTTGTACAAGTGTGTACAAGCTTGTACAAGTGTGTACAAGCTTGAACAAGTGTGTACAAGGGTGTACAGGTTTGTACAAGGTTGTACAAGTGTGTACAAGGGTGTACAAGTATGTACAAGAATGTAAAATTTTGTACAAGTGTGTACAAGGGTGTACAAGTGTGTACAAGGTTGTAAAAGTGTGTACAAGGTTTTACAATTGTGTACAAGGTTGTACAAGTGTGTACAAGGTTGTACAAGTGTGTACGAGGTTGTACAAGTGTGTACAAGGTTGTACAAGTGTGTACAAGGTTGTACAAGTGTGTACAAGGTTGTACAAGTGTACACAAGTTTGTACAAGTGTGTACAAGTTTGTACAAGTGTGTACAAGTTTGTACAAGTGTGTACAAGTTTGTACAAGGTTGTACAAATGTGTACAAGGGTGTACAAAAGTGTACAAGGGTGCACAAGTTTGTACAAGGGTGTACAAGTGTGTACAAGCTTGTACAAGTGTGTACAAGTTTGTACAAGTGTGTACAAGGGTGTACAGGTTTGTACAAGGTTGTACAAGTGTGTACAAGGGTGTACAAGTATGTACAAGAATGTACAATTTTGTACAAGTGTGTACAAGTTTGTAAAAGGTTGTACAAGTGTGTACAAGGGTGTACAAGTGTGTACAAGGTTGTACAAGTGTGTACAAGCTTGAACAAGTGTGTACAAGGTTGTACAAGTGTGTACAAGGTTGTACAAGTGTGTACAAGGTTGCACAAGTGTGTACAAGAGTGTACAATCGTGTACAAGCTTGTACAAGTGTGTACAAGGGTGTACAGGTTTGTACAAGGTTGTACAAGTGTGTACAAGGTTGTACAAGTGTGTACAAGGGTGTACAGGTTTGTACAAGGTTGTACAAGTGTGTACAAGGTTGTACAAGTTTGTACAAGTTTGTACAAATGTATACAAGGGTGTACAAAAGTGTACAAGGGTGCACAAGTTTGTACAAGGGTGTACAAGTTTGTACAAGCTTGTACAAGTGTGTACAAGTTTGTACAAGTGTGTACAAGGGTGTACAGGTTTGTACAATTTTGTACAAGTGTTTACAAGGGTGTACAAGTATGTACAAGAATGTACAAGTTTGTACAAGTGTGTACAAGTTTGTAAAAGGTTGTACATGTGTGTACAAGGGTGTACAAGTGTGTACAAGGGTGCACAAGTGTGTACAAGGGTGTACAATCGTGTACAAGCTTGTACAAGTGTGTACAAGGGTGTACAGGTTTGTACAAGGTTGTACAAGTGTGTACAAGGGTGTACAAATGTATACAAGGACGTAAAAGTTTGTACAAGTGTGTACAAGTTTGTACAAGGTTGTACAAGTAAGTACAAGTTTGTACAAGAATGTACAAGTGTGTACAAGGTTTTACAATTGTGTAAAAGGTTGTACAAGTGTGTACAAGGTTGTACAAGTGTGTACAAGCTTGTACAAGTGTGTACAAGCTTGTACAAGTGTGTACAAGGTTGTACAAGTGTGTACAAGCTTGTACAAGTGTGTACAAGGTTGTACAAGTGTGTACAAGGTTGTTCAAGTGTGTACATGTTTGTACAAGTGTGTTTAAGTTTGTACAAGGTTGTACAAATGTGTACAAGGGTGTGCAAAAGTGTTCAAGGGTGCACAAGTTTGTACAAGGGTGTACAAGTGTGTACAAGCTTGTACAAGTGTGTACAAGCTTGTACAAGTGTGTACAAGCTTGTACAAGTGTGTACAAGGGTGTACAGGTTTGTACAAGGTTGTACAAGTGTGTACAAGGGTGTACAAGTATGTACAAGAATGTAAAATTTTGTACAAGTGTGTACAAGGGTGTACAAGTGTGTACAAGGTTGTACAAGTAAGTACAAGGTTTTACAATAATTGTAAAACCTTGTACATTGTGTACAAGGTTGTACAAGTGTGTACAAGCTTGTACAAGTGTGTACAAGGGTGTACAGGTTTGTACAAGGTTGTACAAGTGTGTACAAGGCTGTAAAAGTTTGTACAAGTGTGTACAAGTTTGTACAAGGTTGTACAAGTAAGTACAAGTTTGTACAAGAATGTACAAGTGTGTACAAGGTTTTACAATTGTGTAAAAGGTTGTACAAGTGTGTACAAAGTTGTAAAAGTATGTACAAGGTTGTACAAGTGTGTACAAGCTTGTACAAGTTGTAACGCTCG
>NW_026543106.1:0-20271 GCF_028750875.1 Macrosteles quadrilineatus | reverse complement strand
GACATTACAAAGTGTGTACAAGGTTGTACAAGTGTGTACAAGGTTGTACAAGTGTGTACAAGGTTGTACAAGTGTGTACAAGGTTGTACAAGTGTGTACAAGGTTGTACAAGTGTGTACAAGTTTGTACAAGTGTGTACAAGTTTGTACAAGGTTGTACAAATGTGTACAAGGGTGTACAAAAGTGTACAAGGGTGCACAAGTTTGTACAAGGGTGTACAAGTGTGTACAAGCTTGTACAAGTGTGTACAAGCTTGTACAAGGGTTTACAGGTTTGTACAAGGTTGAACAAGTGTGTACAAGGGTGTACAAAAGTGTACAAGGGTGCACAAGTTTGTACAAGGGTGTACAAGTGTGTACAAGCTTGTACAAGTGTGTACAAGCTTGTACAAGGGTTTACAGGTTTGTACAAGGTTGTACAAGTGTGTACAAGGTTGTACAAGTATGTACAAGAATGTACAAGTTTGTACAAGTGTGTACAAGTTTGTAAAAGGTTGTACAAGTTTGTACAAGAATGTACAAGTGTGTACAAGGTTTTACAATTGTGTAAAAGGTTGTACAAGTGTGTACAAGGTTGTACAAGTGTGTACAAGCTTGTACAAGTGTGTACAAGCTTGTACAAGTGTGTACAAGGTTGTACAAGTGTGTACAAGCTTGTACAAGTGTGTACAAGGTTGTACAAGTGTGTACAAGGTTGTTCAAGTGTGTACATGTTTGTACAAGTGTGTTTAAGTTTGTACAAGGTTGTACAAATGTGTACAAGGGTGTACAAAAGTGTTCAAGGGTGCACAAGTTTGTACAAGGGTGTACAAGTGTGTACAAGCTTGTACAAGTGTGTACAAGGGTGTACAGGTTTGTACAAGGTTGTACAAGTGTGTACAAGGGTGTACAAGTATGTACAAGAATGTAAAATTTTGTACAAGTGTGTACAAGGGTGTACAAGTGTGTACAAGGTTGTACAAGTAAGTACAAGGTTTTACAATAATTGTAAAACCTTGTACATTGTGTACAAGGTTGTACAAGTGTGTACAAGCTTGTACAAGTGTGTACAAGGGTGTACAGGTTTGTACAAGGTTGTACAAGTGTGTACAAGGGTGTACAAATGTGTACAAGGCTGTAAAAGTTTGTACAAGTGTGTACAAGTTTGTACAAGGTTGTACAAGTAAGTACAAGTTTGTACAAGAATGTACAAGTGTGTACAAGGTTTTACAATTGTGTAAAAGGTTGTACAAGTGTGTACAAGGTTGTAAAAGTATGTACAAGGTTGTACAAGTGTGTACAAGCTTGTACAAGTGTGTACAAGGTTGTACAAGTGTGTACAAGGTTGTACAAGTGTGTACAAGGTTGTACAAGTGTGTACAAGGTTGTACAAGTGTGTACAAGTTTGTACAAGGTTGTACAAATGTGTACAAGGGTGTCCAAAAGTGTACAAGGGTGCACAAGTTTGTACAAGGGTGTACAAGTGTGTACAAGCTTGTACAAGTGTGTACAAGCTTGTACAAGGGTTTACAGGTTTGTACAAGGTTGAACAAGTGTGTACAAGGGTGTACAAAAGTGTACAAGGGTGCACAAGTTTGTACAAGGGTGTACAAGTGTGTACAAGCTTGTACAAGTGTGTACAAGCTTGTACAAGGGTTTACAGGTTTGTACAAGGTTGTACAAGTGTGTACAAGGTTGTACAAGTATGTACAAGAATGTACAAGTTTGTACAAGTGTGTACAAGTTTGTAAAAGGTTGTACAAGTGTGTACAAGGGTGTACAAATGTGTACAAGGATGTAAAAGTGTGTACAAGTGTGTACAAGTTTGTACAAGGTTGTACAAGTGTGTACAAGTTTGTACAAGGTTGTACAAATTTGTACAAGGTTGTACAAATTTGTACAAGTGTGTACAAGGTTGTACAAGTGTGTACAAGGGTGTACAAGTTTGTACAAGTGTGTACAAGTTTGTACAAGGTTGTACACGTGTGTACAAGGTTTTACAATTGTGTACAAGGTTGTACAAGTGTGTACAAGGTTGTACAAGTGTGTACAAGGTTGTACAAGTGTGTACAAGGTTGTACAAGTGTGTACAAGGTTGTACAAGTGTACACAAGTTTGTACAAGTGTGTACAAGTTTGTACAAGTGTGTACAAGTTTGTACAAGTTTGTACAAATGTGTACAAGGGTGTACAAAAGTGTACAAGGGTGCACAAGTTTGTACAAGGGTGTACAAGTGTGTACAAGGGTGTACAAGTATGTACAAGAATGTACAATTTTGTACAAGTGTGTACAAGTTTGTAAAAGGTTGTACAAGTGTGTACAAGGGTGTACAAGTGTGTACAAGGTTGTACAAGTGTGTACAAGCTTGAACAAGTGTGTACAAGGTTGTACAAGTGTGTACAAGGTTGTACAAGTGTGTACAAGGTTGCACAAGTGTGTACAAGAGTGTACAATCGTGTACAAGCTTGTACAAGTGTGTACAAGGGTGTACAGGTTTGTACAAGGTTGTACAAGTGTGTACAAGGTTGTACAAGTGTGTACAAGGTTGTACAAGTGTGTACAAGGGTGTACAAGTTTGTACAAGTGTGTACAAGTTTGTACAAGTGTGTACAAGTTTGTACAAGTTTGTACAAATGTATACAAGGGTGTACAAAAGTGTACAAGCGTGCACAAGTTTGTACAAGGGTGTACAAGTGTGTACAAGCTTGTACAAGTGTGTACAAGCTTGTACAAGTGTGTACAAGGGTGTACAGGTTTGTACAAGGTTGTACAAGTGTTTACAAGGGTGTACAAATATGTACAAGAATGTACAAGTTTGTACAAGTGTGTACAAGTTTGTAAAAGGTTGTACAAGTGTGTACAAGGGTGTACAAGTGTGTACAAGGGTGCACAAGTGTGTACAAGGGTGTACAATCGTGTACAAGCTTGTACAAGTGTGTACAAGGGTGTACAGGTTTGTACAAGGTTGTACAAGTGTGTACAAGGTTGTACAAGTGTGTACAAGCTTGTACAAGTGTGTACAAGGTTGTACAAGTGTGTACAAGGTTGTACAAGTGTGTACAAGCTTGTACAAGTGTGTACAAGCTTGTACAAGTGTGTACAAGGTTTGTACAAGTGTGTACAAGGTTGTTCAAGTGTGTACATGTTTGTACAAATGTGTTTAAGTTTGTACAAGGTTGTACAAATGTGTACAAGGGTGTACAAAAGTGTTCAAGGGTGCACAAGTTTGTACAAGGGTGTACAAGTGTGTACAAGCTTGTACAAGTGTGTACAAGCTTGTACAAGTGTGTACAAGCTTGAACAAGTGTGTACAAGGGTGTACAAGTTTGTACAAGGTTGTACAAGTGTGTACAAGGGTGTACAAGTATGTACAAAAATGTAAAATTTTGTACAAGTGTGTACAAGGGTGTACAAGTGTGTACAACGTTGTAAAAGTGTGTACAAGGTTTTACAATTGTGTACAAGGTTGTACAAGTGTGTACAAGGTTGTACAAGTGTGTACAAGGTTGTACAAGTGTACACAAGTTTGTACAAGTGTGTACAAGTTTGTACAAGTGTGTACAAGTTTGTACAAGTGTGTACAAGTTTGTACAAGGTTGTACAAATGTGTACAAGGGTGTACAAAAGTGTACAAGGGTGCACAAGTTTGTACAAGGGTGTACAAGTGTGTACAAGCTTGTACAAGTGTGTACAAGCTTGTACAAGTGTGTACAAGGGTGTACAGGTTTGTACAAGGTTGTACAAGTTCGTACAAGGGTGTACAAGTATGTACAAGAATGTACAATTTTGTACAAGTGTGTACAAGTTTGTAAAAGTTTGTACAAGTGTGTACAAGGGTGTACAAGTGTGTACAAGGTTGTACAAGTGTGTACAAGGTTGTACAAGTGTGTACAAGGTTGTACAAGTGTGTACAAGGTTGCACAAGTGTGTACAAGAGTGTACAATCGTGTACAAGCTTGTACAAGTGTGTACAAGGATGTACAGGTTTGTACAAGGTTGTACAAGTGTGTACAAGGTTGTACAAGTGTGTACAAGGGTGTACAAGTTTGTACAAGTGTGTACAAGTTTGTACAAGTGTGTACAAGTTTGTACAAGTGTGTACAAGTTTGTACAAGTTTGTACAAATGTATACAAGGGTGTACAAAAGTGTACAAGGGTGCACAAGTTTGTACAAGGGTGTACAAGTGTGTACAAGCATGTACAAGTGTGTACAAGTTTGTACAAGTGTGTACAAGGGTGTACAGGTTTGTACAATTTTGTACAAGTGTTTACAAGGGTGTACAAGTATGTACAAGAATGTACAAGTTTGTACAAGTGTGTACAAGTTTGTAAAAGGTTGAACATGTGTGTACAAGGGTGTACAAGTGTGTACAAGGGTGCACAAGTGTGTACAAGGGTGTACAATCGTGTACAAGCTTGTACAAGTGTGTACAAGGGTGTACAGGTTTGTACAAGGTTGTACAAGTGTGTACAAGGGTGTACAAATGTATACAAGGATGTAAAAGTTTGTACAAGTGTGTACAAGTTTGTACAAGGTTGTACAAGTAAGTACAAGTTTGTACAAGAATGTACAAGTGTGTACAAGGTTTTACAATTGTGTAAAAGGTTGTAAGAGTGTGTACAAGGTTGTACAAGTGTGTACAAGCTTGTACAAGTGTGTTCAAGGTTGTACAAGTGTGTACAAGGTTGTACAAGTGTGTACAAGCTTGTACAAGTGTTTACAAGGTTGTACAAGTGTGTACAAGGTTGTTCAAGTGTGTACATGTTTGTACAAGTGTGTTTAAGTTTGTACAAGGTTGTACAAATGTGTACAAGGGAGTACAAAAGTGTTCAAGGGTGCACAAGTTTGTACAAGGGTGTACAAGTGTGTACAAGCTTGTACAAGTGTGTACAAGCTTGTACAAGTGTGTACAAGGGTGTACAGGTTTGTACAAGGTTGTACAAGTGTGTACAAGGGTGTACAAGTATGTACAAGAATGTAAAATTTTGTACAAGTGTGTACAAGGGTGTACAAGTGTGTACAAGGTTGTACAAGTAAGTACAAGGTTTTACAATAACTGTAAAACCTTGTACATTGTGTACAAGGTTGTACAAGTGTGTACAAGGTTGTACAAGTGTGTACGAGGTTTTACAAGTGTGTACAAGGTTGTACAAGTGTGTACAAGGTTGTACAAGTGTGTACAAGGTTGTACAAGTGTTCACAAGTTTGTACAAGTGTGTACAAGTTTGTACAAGTGTGTACAAGTTTGTACAAGGTTGTACAAGTGTGTACAAGGGTGTACAAGTGTGTACAAGCTTGTACAAGTGTGTACAAGCTTGTACAAGGGTTTACAGGTTTGTACAAGGTTGAACAAGTGTGTACAAGGGTGTACAAAAGTGTACAAGGGTGCACAAGTTTGTACAAGGGTGTACAAGTGTGTACAAGCTTGTACAAGTGTGTACAAGCTTGTACAAGGGTTTACAGGTTTGTACAAGGTTGTACAAGTGTGTACAAGGTTGTACAAGTATGTACAAGAATGTACAAGTTTGTACAAGTGTGTACAAGTTTGTAAAAGGTTGTACAAGTGTGTACAAGGGTGTACAAATGTGTACAAGGATGTAAAAGTGTGTACAAGTGTGTACAAGTTTGTACAAGGTTGTACAAGTGTGTACAAGTTTGTACAAGGTTGTACAAATTTGTACAAGTGTGTACAAGGTTGTACAAGTGTGTACAAGGGTGTACAAGTTTGTACAAGTGTGTACAAGTTTGTACAAGGTTGTACACGTGTGTACAAGGTTTTACAATTGTGTACAAGGTTGTACAAGTGTGTACAAGGTTGTACAAGTGTGTACAAGGTTGTACAAGTGTGTACAAGGTTGTACAAGTGTGTACAAGGTTGTACAAGTGTACACAAGTTTGTACAAGTGTGTACAAGTTTGTACAAGTGTGTACAAGTTTGTACAAGTTTGTACAAATGTGTACAAGGGTGTACAAAAGTGTACAAGGACGCACAAGTTTGTACAAGGGTGTACAAGTGTGTACAAGGGTGTACAAGTATGTACAAGAATGTACAATTTTGTACAAGTGTGTACAAGTTTGTAAAAGTTTGTTCAAGTGTGTACAAGGGTGTACAAGTGTGTACAAGGTTGTACAAGTGTGTACAAGCTTGAACAAGTGTGTACAAGGTTGTACAAGTGTGTACAAGGTTGCACAAGTGTGTACAAGAGTGTACAATCGTGTACAAGCTTGTACAAGTGTGTACAAGGGTGTACAGGTTTGTACAAGGTTGTACAAGTGTGTACAAGGTTGTACAAGTGTGTACAAGGTTGTACAAGTGTGTACAAGGGTGTACAAGTTTGTACAAGTGTGTACAAGTTTGTACAAGTGTGTACAAGTTTGTACAAGTTTGTACAAATGTATACAAGGGTGTACAAAAGTGTACAAGGGTGCACAAGTTTGTACAAGGGTGTACAAGTGTGTACAAGCTTGTACAAGTGTGTACAAGCTTGTACAAGTGTGTACAAGGGTGTACAGGTTTGTACAAGGTTGTACAAGTGTTTACAAGGGTGTACAAGTATGTACAAGAATGTACAAGTTTGTACAAGTGTGTACAAGTTTGTAAAAGGTTGTACAAGTGTGTACAAGGGTGTACAAGTGTGTACAAGGGTGCACAAGTGTGTACAAGGGTGTACAATCGTGTACAAGCTTGTACAAGTGTGTACAAGGGTGTACAGGTTTGTACAAGGTTGTACAAGTGTGTACAAGGTTGTACAAGTGTGTACAAGCTTGTACAAGTGTGTACAAGGTTGTACAAGTGTGTACAAGGTTGTACAAGTGTGTACAAGGTTGTACAAGTGTGTACAAGGTTTGTACAAGTGTGTACAAGGTTGTTCAAGTGTGTACATGTTTGTACAAGTGTGTTTAAGTTTGTACAAGGTTGTACAAATGTGTACAAGGGTGTACAAAAGTGTTCAAGGGTGCACAAGTTTGTACAAGGGTGTACAAGTGTGTACAAGCTTGTACAAGTGTGTACAAGCTTGTACAAGTGTGTACAAGCTTGAACAAGTGTGTACAAGGGTGTACAGGTTTGTACAAGGTTGTACAAGTGTGTACAAGGGTGTACAAGTATGTACAAGAATGTAAAATTTTGTACAAGTGTGTACAAGGGTGTACAAGTGTGTACAAGGTTGTAAAAGTGTGTACAAGGTTTTACAATTGTGTACAAGGTTGTACAAGTGTGTACAAGGTTGTACAAGTGTGTACGAGGTTGTACAAGTGTGTACAAGGTTGTACAAGTGTGTACAAGGTTGTACAAGTGTGTACAAGGTTGTACAAGTGTACACAAGTTTGTACAAGTGTGTACAAGTTTGTACAAGTGTGTACAAGTTTGTACAAGTGTGTACAAGTTTGTACAAGTGTGTACAAGTTTGTACAAGGTTGTACAAATGTGTACAAGGGTGTACAAAAGTGTACAAGGGTGCACAAGTTTGTACAAGGTTGTACAAGTGTGTACAAGCTTGTACAAGTGTGTACAAGCTTGTACCAGTGTGTACAAGGGTGTACAGGTTTGTACAAGGTTGTACAAGTGTGTACAAGGGTGTACAAGTATGTACAAGAATGTACAATTTTGTACAAGTGTGTACAAGTTTGTAAAAGGTTTTACAAGTGTGTACAAGGGTGTACAAGTGTGTACAAGGTTGTACAAGTGTGTACAAGCTTGAACAAGTGTGTACAAGGTTGTACAAGTGTGTACAAGGTTGTACAAGTGTGTACAAGGTTGCACAAGTGTGTACAAGAGTGTACAATCGTTTACAAGCTTGTACAAGTGTGTACAAGGGTGTACAGGTTTGTACAAGGTTGTACAAGTGTGTACAAGGTTGTACAAGTGTGTACAAGGGTGTACAAGTTTGTACAAGTGTGTACAAGTTTGTACAAGTGTGTACAAGGTTGTACAAGTGTACACAAGTTTGTACAAGTGTGTACAAGTTTGTACAAGTGTGTACAAGTTTGTACAAGTTTGTACAAATGTGTACAAGGGTGTACAAAAGTGTACAAGGGTGCACAAGTTTGTACAAGGGTGTACAAGTGTGTACAAGGGTGTACAAGTATGTACAAGAATGTACAATTTTGTACAAGTGTGTACAAGTTTGTAAAAGTTTGTTCAAGTGTGTACAAGGGTGTACAAGTGTGTACAAGGTTGTACAAGTGTGTACAAGCTTGAACAAGTGTGTACAAGGTTGTACAAGTGTGTACAAGGTTGCACAAGTGTGTACAAGAGTGTACAATCGTGTACAAGCTTGTACAAGTGTGTACAAGGGTGTACAGGTTTGTACAAGGTTGTACAAGTGTGTACAAGGTTGTACAAGTGTGTACAAGGTTGTACAAGTGTGTACAAGGGTGTACAAGTTTGTACAAGTGTGTACAAGTTTGTACAAGTGTGTACAAGTTTGTACAAGTTTGTACAAATGTATACAAGGGTGTACAAAAGTGTACAAGGGTGCACAAGTTTGTACAAGGGTGTACAAGTGTGTACAAGCTTGTACAAGTGTGTACAAGCTTGTACAAGTGTGTACAAGGGTGTACAGGTTTGTACAAGGTTGTACAAGTGTTTACAAGGGTGTACAAGTATGTACAAGAATGTACAAGTTTGTACAAGTGTGTACAAGTTTGTAAAAGGTTGTACAAGTGTGTACAAGGGTGTACAAGTGTGTACAAGGGTGCACAAGTGTGTACAAGGGTGTACAATCGTGTACAAGCTTGTACAAGTGTGTACAAGGGTGTACAGGTTTGTACAAGGTTGTACAAGTGTGTACAAGCTTGTACAAGTGTGTACAAGGTTGTACAAGTGTGTACAAGGTTGTACAAGTGTGTACAAGCTTGTACAAGTGTGTACAAGGTTTGTACAAGTGTGTACAAGGTTGTTCAAGTGTGTACATGTTTGTACAAGTGTGTTTAAGTTTGTACAAGGTTGTACAAATGTGTACAAGGGTGTACAAAAGTGTTCCAGGGTGCACAAGTTTGTACAAGGGTGTACAAGTGTGTACAAGCTTGTACAAGTGTGTACAAGCTTGTACAAGTGTGTACAAGCTTGAACAAGTGTGTACAAGGGTGTACACGTTTGTACAAGGTTGTACAAGTGTGTACAAGGGTGTACAAGTATGTACAAGAATGTAAAATTTTGTACAAGTGTGTACAAGGGTGTACAAGTGTGTACAAGGTTGTAAAAGTGTGTACAAGGTTTTACAATTGTGTACAAGGTTGTACAAGTGTGTACAAGGTTGTACAAGTGTGTACGAGGTTGTACAAGTGTGTACAAGGTTGTACAAGTGTGTACAAGGTTGTACAAGTGTGTACAAGGTTGTACAAGTGTACACAAGTTTGTACAGGTGTGTACAAGTTTGTACAAGTGTGTACAAGTTTGTACAAGTGTGTACAAGTTTGTACAAGGTTGTACAAATGTGTACAAGGGTGTACAAAAGTGTACAAGGGTGCACAAGTTTGTACAAGGGTGTACAAGTGTGTACAAGCTTGTACAAGTGTGTACAAGTTTGTACAAGTGTGTACAAGGGTGTACAGGTTTGTACAAGGTTGTACAAGTGTGTACAAGGGTGTACAAGTATGTACAAGAATGTACAATTTTGTACAAGTGTGTACAAGTTTGTAAAAGGTTGTACAAGTGTGTACAAGGGTGTACAAGTGTGTACAAGAATGTACAAGTTTGTACAAGTGTGTACAAGTTTGTAAAAGGTTGTACAAGTGTGTACAAGGGTGTACAAGTGTGTACAAGGGTGCACAAGTGTGTACAAGGGTGTACAATCGTGTACAAGCTTGTACAAGTGTGTACAAGGGTGTACAGGTTTGTACAAGGTTGTACAAGTGTGTACAAGGTTGTACAAGTGTGTACAAGCTTGTACAAGTGTGTACAAGGTTGTACAAGTGTGTACAAGGTTGTACAAGTGTGTACAAGCTTGTACAAGTGTGTACAAGGTTTGTACAAGTGTGTACAAGGTTGTTCAAGTGTGTACATGTTTGTACAAGTGTGTTTAAGTTTGTACAAGGTTGTACAAATGTGTACAAGGGTGTACAAAAGTGTTCAAGGGTGCACAAGTTTGTACAAGGGTGTACAAGTGTGTACAAGCTTGTACAAGTGTGTACAAGCTTGTACAAGTGTGTACAAGCTTGAACAAGTGTGTACAAGGGTGTACAGGTTTGTACAAGGTTGTACAAGTGTGTACAAGGGTGTACAAGTATGTACAAGAATGTAAAATTTTGTACAAGTGTGTACAAGGGTGTACAAGTGTGTACAAGGTTGTAAAAGTGTGTACAAGGTTTTACAATTTTGTACAAGGTTGTACAAGTGTGTACAAGGTTGTACAAGTGTGTACGAGGTTGTACAAGTGTGTACAAGGTTGTACAAGTGTGTACAAGGTTGTACAAGTGTGTACAAGGTTGTACAAGTGTACACAAGTTTGTACAAGTGTGTACAAGTTTGTACAAGTGTGTACAAGTTTGTACAAGTGTGTACAAGTTTGTACAAGGTTGTACAAATGTGTACAAGGGTGTACAAAAGTGTACAAGGGTGCACAAGTTTGTACAAGGGTGTACAAGTGTGTACAAGCTTGTACAAGTGTGTACAAGTTTGTACAAGTGTGTACAAGGGTGTACAGGTTTGTACAAGGTTGTACAAGTGTGTACAAGGGTGTACAAGTATGTACAAGAATGTACAATTTTGTACAAGTGTGTACAAGTTTGTAAAAGGTTGTACAAGTGTGTACAAGGGTGTACAAGTGTGTACAAGGTTGTACAAGTGTGTACAAGCTTGAACAAGTGTGTACAAGGTTGTACAAGTGTGTACAAGGTTGTACAAGTGTGTACAAGGTTGCACAAGTGTGTACAAGAGTGTACAATCGTGTACAAGCTTGTACAAGTGTGTACAAGGGTGTACAGGTTTGTACAAGGTTGTACAAGTGTGTACAAGGTTGTACAAGTGTGTACAAGGGTGTACAAGTTTGTACAAGTGTGTACAAGTTTGTACAAGTGTGTACAAGTTTGTACAAGTTTGTACAAATGTATACAAGGGTGTACAAAAGTGTACAAGGGTGCACAAGTTTGTACAAGGGTGTACAAGTTTGTACAAGCTTGTACAAGTGTGTACAAGTTTGTACAAGTGTGTACAAGGGTGTACAGGTTTGTACAATTTTGTACAAGTGTTTACAAGGGTGTACAAGTATGTACAAGAATGTACAAGTTTGTACAAGTGTGTACAAGTTTGTAAAAGGTTGTACATGTGTGTACAAGGGTGTACAAGTGTGTACAAGGGTGCACAAGTGTGTACAAGGGTGTACAATCGTGTACAAGCTTGTACAAGTGTGTACAAGGGTGTACAGGTTTGTACAAGGTTGTACAAGTGTGTACAAGGGTGTACAAATGTATACAAGGACGTAAAAGTTTGTACAAGTGTGTACAAGTTTGTACAAGGTTGTACAAGTAAGTACAAGTTTGTACAAGAATGTACAAGTGTGTACAAGGTTTTACAATTGTGTAAAAGGTTGTACAAGTGTGTACAAGGTTGTACAAGTGTGTACAAGCTTGTACAAGTGTGTACAAGCTTGTACAAGTGTGTACAAGGTTGTACAAGTGTGTACAAGCTTGTACAAGTGTGTACAAGGTTGTACAAGTGTGTACAAGGTTGTTCAAGTGTGTACATGTTTGTACAAGTGTGTTTAAGTTTGTACAAGGTTGTACAAATGTGTACAAGGGTGTACAAAAGTGTTCAAGGGTGCACAAGTTTGTACAAGGGTGTACAAGTGTGTACAAGCTTGTACAAGTGTGTACAAGCTTGTACAAGTGTGTACAAGCTTGTACAAGTGTGTACAAGCTTGTACAAGTGTGTACAAGGGTGTACAGGTTTGTACAAGGTTGTACAAGTGTGTACAAGGGTGTACAAGTATGTACAAGAATGTAAAATTTTGTACAAGTGTGTACAAGGGTGTACAAGTGTGTACAAGGTTGTACAAGTAAGTACAAGGTTTTACAATAATTGTAAAACCTTGTACATTGTGTACAAGGTTGTACAAGTGTGTACAAGCTTGTACAAGTGTGTACAAGGGTGTACAGGTTTGTACAAGGTTGTACAAGTGTGTACAAGGGTGTACAAATGTGTACAAGGCTGTAAAAGTTTGTACAAGTGTGTACAAGTTTGTACAAGGTTGTACAAGTAAGTACAAGTTTGTACAAGAATGTACAAGTGTGTACAAGGTTTTACAATTGTGTAAAAGGTTGTACAAGTGTGTACAAGGTTGTAAAAGTATGTACAAGGTTGTACAAGTGTGTACAAGCTTGTACAAGTGTGTACAAGGTTGTACAAGTGTGTACAAGGTTGTACAAGTGTGTACAAGGTTGTACAAGTGTGTACAAGGTTGTACAAGTGTGTACAAGTTTGTACAAGTGTGTACAAGTTTGTACAAGGTTGTACAAATGTGTACAAGGGTGTACAAAAGTGTACAAGGGTGCACAAGTTTGTACAAGGGTGTACAAGTGTGTACAAGCTTGTACAAGTGTGTACAAGCTTGTACAAGGGTTTACAGGTTTGTACAAGGTTGAACAAGTGTGTACAAGGGTGTACAAAAGTGTACAAGGGTGCACAAGTTTGTACAAGGGTGTACAAGTGTGTACAAGCTTGTACAAGTGTGTACAAGCTTGTACAAGGGTTTACAGGTTTGTACAAGGTTGTACAAGTGTGTACAAGGTTGTACAAGTATGTACAAGAATGTACAAGTTTGTACAAGTGTGTACAAGTTTGTAAAAGGTTGTACAAGTTTGTACAAGAATGTACAAGTGTGTACAAGCTTGTACAAGTGTGTACAAGCTTGTACAAGGGTTTACAGGTTTGTACAAGGTTGTACAAGTGTGTACAAGCTTGTACAAGTGTGTACAAGGTTGTACAAGTGTGTACAAGGTTGTTCAAGTGTGTACATGTTTGTACAAGTGTGTTTAAGTTTGTACAAGGTTGTACAAATGTGTACAAGGGTGTACAAAAGTGTTCAAGGGTGCACAAGTTTGTACAAGGGTGTACAAGTGTGTACAAGCTTGTACAAGTGTGTACAAGCTTGTACAAGTGTGTACAAGCTTGTACAAGTGTGTACAAGGGTGTACAGGTTTGTACAAGGTTGTACAAGTGTGTACAAGGGTGTACAAGTATGTACAAGAATGTAAAATTTTGTACAAGTGTGTACAAGGGTGTACAAGTGTGTACAAGGTTGTACAAGTAAGTACAAGGTTTTACAATAATTGTAAAACCTTGTACATTGTGTACAAGGTTGTACAAGTGTGTACAAGCTTGTACAAGTGTGTACAAGGGTGTACAGGTTTGTACAAGGTTGTACAAGTGTGTACAAGGGTGTACAAATGTGTACAAGGCTGTAAAAGTTTGTACAAGTGTGTACAAGTTTGTACAAGGTTGTACAAGTAAGTACAAGTTTGTACAAGAATGTACAAGTGTGTACAAGGTTTTACAATTGTGTAAAAGGTTGTACAAGTGTGTACAAGGTTGTAAAAGTATGTACAAGGTTGTACAAGTGTGTACAAGCTTGTACAAGTGTGTACAAGCTTGTACAAGTGTGTACAAGGTTGTACAAGTGTGTACAAGGTTGTACAAGTGTGTACAAGGTTGTACAAGTGTGTACAAGTTTGTACAAGTGTGTACAAGTTTGTACAAGGTTGTACAAATGTGTACAAGGGTGTACAAAAGTGTACAAGGGTGCACAAGTTTGTACAAGGGTGTACAAGTGTGTACAAGCTTGTACAAGTGTGTACAAGCTTGTACAAGGGTTTACAGGTTTGTACAAGGTTGAACAAGTGTGTACAAGGGTGTACAAAAGTGTACAAGGGTGCACAAGTTTGTACAAGGGTGTACAAGTGTGTACAAGCTTGTACAAGTGTGTACAAGCTTGTACAAGGGTTTACAGGTTTGTACAAGGTTGTACAAGTGTGTACAAGGTTGTACAAGTATGTACAAGAATGTACAAGTTTGTACAAGTGTGTACAAGTTTGTAAAAGGTTGTACAAGTGTGTACAAGGGTGTACAAATGTGTACAAGGATGTAAAAGTGTGTAAAAGTGTGTACAAGTTTGTACAAGGTTGTACAAGTGTGTACAAGTTTGTACAAGGTTGTACAAATTTGTACAAGTGTGTACAAGGTTGTACAAGTGTGTACAAGGGTGTACAAGTTTGTACAAGTGTGTACAAGTTTGTACAAGGTTGTACACGTGTGTACAAGGTTTTACAATTGTGTACAAGGTTGTACAAGTGTGTACAAGGTTGTACAAGTGTGTACAAGGTTGTACAAGTGTGTACAAGGTTGTACAAGTGTGTACAAGGTTGTACAAGTGTGTACAAGGTTGTACAAGTGTGTACAAGGTTGTACAAGTGTACACAAGTTTGTACAAGTGTGTACAAGTTTGTACAAGTGTGTACAAGTTTGTACAAGTTTGTACAAATGTGTACAAGGGTGTACAAAAGTGTACAAGGGTGCACAAGTTTGTACAAGGGTGTACAAGTGTGTACAAGGGTGTACAAGTATGTACAAGAATGTACAATTTTGTACAAGTGTGTACAAGTTTGTAAAAGGTTGTACAAGTGTGTACAAGGGTGTACAAGTGTGTACAAGGTTGTACAAGTGTGTACAAGCTTGAACAAGTGTGTACAAGGTTGTACAAGTGTGTACAAGGTTGTACAAGTGTGTACAAGGTTGCACAAGTGTGTACAAGAGTGTACAATCGTGTACAAGCTTGTACAAGTGTGTACAAGGGTGTACAGGTTTGTACAAGGTTGTACAAGTGTGTACAAGGTTGTACAAGTGTGTACAAGGTTGTACAAGTGTGTACAAGGGTGTACAAGTTTGTACAATTGTGTACAAGTTTGTACAAGTGTGTACAAGTTTGTACAAGTTTGTACAAATGTATACAAGGGTGTACAAAAGTGTACAAGCGTGCACAAGTTTGTACAAGGGTGTACAAGTGTGTACAAGCTTGTACAAGTGTGTACAAGCTTGTACAAGTGTGTACAAGGGTGTACAGGTTTGTACAAGGTTGTACAAGTGTTTACAAGGGTGTACAAGTATGTACAAGAATGTACAAGTTTGTACAAGTGTGTACAAGTTTGTAAAAGGTTGTACAAGTGTGTACAAGGGTGCACAAGTGTGTACAAGGGTGTACAATCGTGTACAAGCTTGTACAAGTGTGTACAAGGGTGTACAGGTTTGTACAAGGTTGTACAAGTGTGTACAAGGTTGTACAAGTGTGTACAAGCTTGTACAAGTGTGTACAAGGTTGTACAAGTGTGTACAAGGTTGTACAAGTGTGTACAAGCTTGTACAAGTGTGTACAAGCTTGTACAAGTGTGTACAAGGTTTGTACAAGTGTGTACAAGGTTGTTCAAGTGTGTACATGTTTGTACAAGTGTGTTTAAGTTTGTACAAGGTTGTACAAATGTGTACAAGGGTGTACAAAAGTGTTCAAGGGTGCACAAGTTTGTACAAGGGTGTACAAGTGTGTACAAGCTTGTACAAGTGTGTACAAGCTTGTACAAGTGTGTACAAGCTTGAACAAGTGTGTACAAGGGTGTACAAGTTTGTACAAGGTTGTACAAGTGTGTACAAGGGTGTACAAGTATGTACAAAAATGTAAAATTTTGTACAAGTGTGTACAAGGGTGTACAAGTGTGTACAACGTTGTAAAAGTGTGTACAAGGTTTTACAATTGTGTACAAGGTTGTACAAGTGTGTACAAGGTTGTACAAGTGTGTACAAGGTTGTACAAGTGTACACAAGTTTGTACAAGTGTGTACAAGTTTGTACAAGTGTGTACAAGTTTGTAAAAGTTTGTACAAGTGTGTACAAGGGTGTACAAGTGTGTACAAGGTTGTACAAGTGTGTACAAGGTTGTACAAGTGTGTACAAGGTTGTACAAGTTCGTACAAGGGTGTACAAGTATGTACAAGAATGTACAATTTTGTACAAGTGTGTACAAGTTTGTAAAAGTTTGTACAAGTGTGTACAAGGGTGTACAAGTGTGTACAAGGTTGTACAAGTGTGTACAAGGTTGTACAAGTGTGTACAAGGTTGTACAAGTGTGTACAAGGTTGCACAAGTGTGTACAAGAGTGTACAATCGTGTACAAGCTTGTACAAGTGTGTACAAGGATGTACAGGTTTGTACAAGGTTGTACAAGTGTGTACAAGGTTGTACAAGTGTGTACAAGGGTGTACAAGTTTGTACAAGTGTGTACAAGTTTGTACAAGTGTGTACAAGTTTGTACAAGTTTGTACAAATGTATACAAGGGTGTACAAAAGTGTACAAGGGTGCACAAGTTTGTACAAGGGTGTACAAGTGTGTACAAGCATGTACAAGTGTGTACAAGTTTGTACAAGTGTGTACAAGGGTGTACAGGTTTGTACAATTTTGTACAAGTGTTTACAAGGGTGTACAAGTATGTACAAGAATGTACAAGTTTGTACAAGTGTGTACAAGTTTGTAAAAGGTTGAACATGTGTGTACAAGGGTGTACAAGTGTGTACAAGGGTGCACAAGTGTGTACAAGGGTGTACAATCGTGTACAAGCTTGTACAAGTGTGTACAAGGGTGTACAGGTTTGTACAAGGTTGTACAAGTGTGTACAAGGGTGTACAAATGTATACAAGGATGTAAAAGTTTGTACAAGTGTGTACAAGTTTGTACAAGGTTGTACAAGTAAGTACAAGTTTGTACAAGAATGTACAAGTGTGTACAAGGTTTTACAATTGTGTAAAAGGTTGTACAAGTGTGTACAAGGTTGTACAAGTGTGTACAAGCTTGTACAAGTGTGTTCAAGGTTGTACAAGTGTGTACAAGGTTGTACAAGTGTGTACAAGCTTGTACAAGTGTTTACAAGGTTGTACAAGTGTGTACAAGGTTGTTCAAGTGTGTACATGTTTGTACAAGTGTGTTTAAGTTTGTACAAGGTTGTACAAATGTGTACAAGGGAGTACAAAAGTGTTCAAGGGTGCACAAGTTTGTACAAGGGTGTACAAGTGTGTACAAGCTTGTACAAGTGTGTACAAGCTTGTACAAGTGTGTACAAGGGTGTACAGGTTTGTACAAGGTTGTACAAGTGTGTACAAGGGTGTACAAGTATGTACAAGAATGTAAAATTTTGTACAAGTGTGTACAAGGGTGTACAAGTGTGTACAAGGTTGTACAAGTAAGTACAAGGTTTTACAATAATTGTAAAACCTTGTACATTGTGTACAAGGTTGTACAAGTGTGTACAAGGTTGTACAAGTGTGTACGAGGTTTTACAAGTGTGTACAAGGTTGTACAAGTGTGTACAAGGTTGTACAAGTGTGTACAAGGTTGTACAAGTGTTCACAAGTTTGTACAAGTGTGTACAAGTTTGTACAAGTGTGTACAAGTTTGTACAAGGTTGTACAAATGTGTACAAGGGTGTACAAGTGTGTACAAGCTTGTACAAGTGTGTACAAGCTTGTACAAGGGTTTACAGGTTTGTACAAGGTTGAACAAGTGTGTACAAGGGTGTACAAAAGTGTACAAGGGTGCACAAGTTTGTACAAGGGTGTACAAGTGTGTACAAGCTTGTACAAGTGTGTACAAGCTTGTACAAGGGTTTACAGGTTTGTACAAGGTTGTACAAGTGTGTACAAGGTTGTACAAGTATGTACAAGAATGTACAAGTTTGTACAAGTGTGTACAAGTTTGTAAAAGGTTGTACAAGTGTGTACAAGGGTGTACAAATGTGTGCAAGGATGTAAAAGTGTGTACAAGTGTGTACAAGTTTGTACAAGGTTGTACAAGTGTGTACAAGTTTGTACAAGGTTGTACAAATTTGTACAAGTGTGTACAAGGTTGTACAAGTGTGTACAAGGGTGTACAAGTTTGTACAAGTGTGTACAAGTTTGTACAAGGTTGTACACGTGTGTACAAGGTTTTACAATTGTGTACAAGGTTGTACAAGTGTGTACAAGGTTGTACAAGTGTGTACAAGGTTGTACAAGTGTGTACAAGGTTGTACAAGTGTGTACAAGGTTGTACAAGTGTACACAAGTTTGTACAAGTGTGTACAAGTTTGTACAAGTGTGTACAAGTTTGTACAAGTTTGTACAAATGTGTACAAGGGTGTACAAAAGTGTACAAGGACGCACAAGTTTGTACAAGGGTGTACAAGTGTGTACAAGGGTGTACAAGTATGTACAAGAATGTACAATTTTGTACAAGTGTGTACAAGTTTGTAAAAGTTTGTTCAAGTGTGTACAAGGGTGTACAAGTGTGTACAAGGTTGTACAAGTGTGTACAAGCTTGAACAAGTGTGTACAAGGTTGTACAAGTGTGTACAAGGTTGCACAAGTGTGTACAAGAGTGTACAATCGTGTACAAGCTTGTACAAGTGTGTACAAGGGTGTACAGGTTTGTACAAGGTTGTACAAGTGTGTACAAGGTTGTACAAGTGTGTACAAGGTTGTACAAGTGTGTACAAGGGTGTACAAGTTTGTACAAGTGTGTACAAGTTTGTACAAGTGTGTACAAGTTTGTACAAGTTTGTACAAATGTATACAAGGGTGTACAAAAGTGTACAAGGGTGCACAAGTTTGTACAAGGGTGTACAAGTGTGTACAAGCTTGTACAAGTGTGTACAAGCTTGTACAAGTGTGTACAAGGGTGTACAGGTTTGTACAAGGTTGTACAAGTGTTTACAAGGGTGTACAAGTATGTACAAGAATGTACAAGTTTGTACAAGTGTGTACAAGTTTGTAAAAGGTTGTACAAGTGTGTACAAGGGTGTACAAGTGTGTACAAGGGTGCACAAGTGTGTACAAGGGTGTACAATCGTGTACAAGCTTGTACAAGTGTGTACAAGGGTGTACAGGTTTGTACAAGGTTGTACAAGTGTGTACAAGGTTGTACAAGTGTGTACAAGCTTGTACAAGTGTGTACAAGGTTGTACAAGTGTGTACAAGGTTGTACAAGTGTGTACAAGCTTGTACAAGTGTGTACAAGGTTTGTACAAGTGTGTACAAGGTTGTTCAAGTGTGTACATGTTTGTACAAGTGTGTTTAAGTTTGTACAAGGTTGTACAAATGTGTACAAGGGTGTACAAAAGTGTTCAAGGGTGCACAAGTTTGTACAAGGGTGTACAAGTGTGTACAAGCTTGTACAAGTGTGTACAAGCTTGTACAAGTGTGTACAAGCTTGTACAAGTGTGTACAAGCTTGAACAAGTGTGTACAAGGGTGTACAGGTTTGTACAAGGTTGTACAAGTGTGTACAAGGGTGTACAAGTATGTACAAGAATGTAAAATTTTGTACAAGTGTGTACAAGGGTGTACAAGTGTGTACAAGGTTGTAAAAGTGTGTACAAGGTTTTACAATTGTGTACAAGGTTGTACAAGTTTGAAGGGTACAAGTTTGACATCCCTCTAAATAACAAGACATCCCTCTAAATATTAAGACATCCCTTTAAATAACAAGACATCTCTCTAAATAACAAGACATCCCTCTAAATAACAAGACATCCCACTAAATAACAAGACGTCCCTCTAAATAACAAGACATCCCTTTTAAATAACAAGACATTCCTCTAAATAACAAGACATCCCTCTAAATAACAAGACATCCCTCCAAATAAAAAGACATCCCTCTAAATAGCAAGACATCCCTCTAAATAACAAGACATCCCTCCAAATAACAAGATATCCCTCTAAATAACAAGACATTCCTCCAAATAACAAGACTTCCCTCCAAATAAGAAGACATCCCTCTAAATAACAAGACATCCCTCTAAATAACAAGACATCCCTCTAAATACCAAGACAACCCTCTAAAAAACAAGACATCCCTCCAAATAACAAGACAACCCTCTAAAAAACAAGACATCCCTCTAAATAAAAAGACATCTCTCCAAATAACAAGACATCCCTCTAAATAACAAGACATCCCACTAAAAAACAAGACATACCTCTAAATATTAAGACATCCCTCTAAATAACAAGACATCCCTCCAAATATTAAGACATCCCTCTAAATAACAAGACATCCCTCTAAATAACAAGACATCCCTCTAATAAACTAGACATTCCGCTAAATATTAAGACATCCCTCTAAATAACAAGACATCCCCCTAAATTACAAGACATCCCTCCAAATATGAAGACATCCCTCTAAATAACAAGACATCCCTCTAAATAACAAGACATCCCTCTAAAGAACAAGACATCTCTCTAAATATTAAGACATCCCTTCAAATAACAAGACATCCCTCTAAA